>NC_134573.1:143699352-143846852 GCF_050947875.1 Dermacentor variabilis
AGCGACCCGCCGTATTGGCAGAGCCCAATCGTGTCACGTGCGTCGTGTGGCCGCGCTCCTCTTTCGCGTTTACACATCGGTGCACGCGGCGCCATCTGGCGGCGCCGCCGCGAAGTCCGCTTGTGGCGCGTGTCTGTATATTCATACAACATTGACTCCGGTGAGACTCTGCCTAACAGCAAAAAGAAAAAAAAATTAAGATGTGTTGTTGTTGTTGTTAAAGAGTGGCATGTCTCCAGTGACTACAGAGTTGGCGTCAAATAGGTTCATTGAAGAGCGGAACGCACCCAGTGTCACATACCCACGTTGTGACCCGTGCCCAGTAGGTCCGACTGCTGGTTTAGAACCCCAGCGCAGCAGCTCCGTGTGCCCTAGGTGCCGATTAAAAACATGGACAACACAGTGACTCCAGTTAGCGCGAGAGAGGTTAGCCAAAGATAGACACACAGAGACATACTGCACACTGCAGCGGAAGTTCCCAAACAATGTTAATCGCACTGAAGCACGAGCACGGCGAAATCGTTTTTCGCGGCAACCATTCCGCCACTTTTAATGGCGGTTTGTTGCATTTAAAAAAGTAATTGAAATCTAGTAACCGTAGCACGTGCATATGCAATTTATGCCGTAAATATATCTTAGAAGATTTTTTGCAAAATTTCAATGCACTCACGCACCAACTTGTAACTCTGGCTCTGTGATAAATCAACGGCACCATCATTCTGTAAACTGCACCCATCACATCTAGGGTGAACAAAACTGATCTATCATACAGCGCTGTCAATCATACCAGGGGTAGGCAACCTTTTGCGGCCGCAGGCCGAGTAAGTAGACGAACAGTCGCTAAGGACCAGGCTGGTTCGCGTATGCGTTAGCGGAGGAGGAGGAGGTTGAAGAACGAATCAACGCAGACGCAATAGCAATATTGGTGTGCGAAGATAACAAAAAAGCATTTCTATTCCTTCACATATGATATTCACCGTATTGCACTGCAACAACGTGGACAACAAAACACTACAGACGCCGCTCTCAATGCTACTTCCAACGCGTTGAACATTATTTGCTAAAGTCCACACGCCAAAGTCAACAGCAGTCACAAGGGAGTGGCAAAAAAGTTGCGCAGCTGTACATCTGCCGTTCGGGGACGCGGGTGCGACTCGATGTGCTTCATACCTCGAGAACGGTTGGCCACGCAAACGCAGCGGCCGACCACTGGCTCTGCTCGGCCACTACAGTCGAGTGCCTCTACAACGAAATGCCTGGGGCCTTCGAAATATTTCGTTATACGGGCGAATTCGTTGTAAAGAGCGCGCAACGCACAGCTCACAATAGAACCGGGACTGAACGGTTCCTTCGTTATGCAGGTCGTTTCGCTGTAGAGAGGCGTTCGTTGCAGAGGCGCTAGATTTTATAGTCAAAGCGTGGCGGACGCGGCGAACGGGCTCCCTCGAACGTCACG
Source organism: Dermacentor variabilis (assembly GCF_050947875.1). Taxonomy (NCBI): domain Eukaryota; kingdom Metazoa; phylum Arthropoda; class Arachnida; order Ixodida; family Ixodidae; genus Dermacentor; species Dermacentor variabilis. Next base: position 143,700,809 of record NC_134573.1, read on the forward strand.
TCGGGCAATGATACAAGCCGGCTGGCGACTCCGGATAATGTCAATCCGCAGGCGACTGCAGCGCCGCGCGGCGAGGCTCTCACACTGCGGTGTGCTGCGGGTCACGTGACACTGCCTCGCGATCCCGGATCCGACCCGCGGGCTACCGGTTGCGTGGCCCCCCTGAGTTACACAGTCGATCGCCGCTCCGAAGAACGTTTCTACGACGAAGTGACCTGTATAAAAAAAAATATAATGATGTCTCGGTTCTATAGCAAGTTGTGCCGCGCGCGACCTTTTACAACGAAGTGACCTGTATAACGAATTAGTTCCGACGCCGAAAGCACTTCGTTAGAAAGGCATTCAACGGTGCCACTAATTTATGCGTAAAGCTTTCGTAATATCCTCGTAAACACTGGAACGAATTCCCGTAAGTTGTAAATTATTACGTCGTATTTTTTTTCCGCCTCAGATGCTCGAACGGATTCAGCTTACAGAACGACGATATCTGTTTTTGGCGCAGAGTTACGGATTTCGTAAACTTCGTGCTTGAATTCTTTTTACCTTCCCGATATTCGGCAATCTTGTTTCCTACAAAATTTGCGCTTCCTACAGTTGCTGGAATTTCACTTTCTCTCTCAAATGCAATAGATTTAATTAAAATCTGTCCAGCGGTTGTCAAACGAGAATTTCTGCTATTTATACGCATTTGAATACGAAAATTAAAGCAGGCCCCCATATACAAGTCCCCCTCAACGGAAACAAGGAGTACACCACGGCATGACGACGTCTTCAGGCGATGAGGAGAAGACGTCGCAAGAAGAGCAAACACGCATCGCACGTTTTCGTTAGCGAAGTCATTTCGCTCTTCTTGCGGCGTCTTCACATCGTCTGAAGACGTCGTCACACCGTGGTATACTCCATGTTTCCGTTAAGAGGGACCTCTGCATCGGGGCCTGCTTTAACGTAGCTTCGTTGTCGATAACCAGACCAATTTCGCCTAACGACGCAGGTATCGTTATTATTTTTTCCAAGCGGTCCTTCGTTCGAATATTATACTCTAGTAAACAACTGTAGACTGAGAAATCGAAAACATTTGAATTGCGACCCCAGACCGCCGCCTCTATTTAAGCACTCTACTACACAGAAATAGTTTCAATATTATCATTATTATAAACAATATCGTACATGTTTTTCTCCCAATTTTCTACTACCATGTCTGCTTTTTCCTTTATCTTCGATAACTACGTTCAGATCAAGGTTTGTTGTTGATTTTTTTTTCTCTATCTCTCTTTTATGGCACGATACGGCCTCTTTTCGATACGTGATTAAAGTTTAAGGAACTAATTACAAAGCTCTACTCAGTAATTATGTTTGTCCCTCGTTTGGAAACTCGGTGTCGGCTCGTGTGTCCACACAGTCTTCCTTTAATGAAAAAACGAAGCACGAAAAGTGATAAAACAAAGGTGAAAGAAGTGTCATAGAAACCCACACAGAAGAGTGAGTTCTTTCAAAAAAAAAAAAATACGACCAAAGCGACATTGTATATGATTTTTTTTTCTATAAAAGGGGGGGGGGGGTTTGCATTGACTTACAAAAAAGAACCCTCACGAAAACGCGCGACTTCGTGCTTTGTGTCGAACGACCCTCTTGTGGGCCAACATGTCGTTCAGAGGAAAGAAAGAACTACGAAAACAATGGACATTAATGAACAAAGCCCTTTGAGAAAGGACTGCACTGTGGCTAATTATCACTGTTCTGTATCTTGGCTTCTTCGTCATTTATGCCTTTATGTACCATTTCTTGCCACTCTTAATAGATTTGACCAGAGAACTTGACTAAGTGTACACTTTTCGGCGACTCCCCGTTCAATACCGGAAATCGATCTCCCTCCCGCTCTACCGCATTCAAGCGGTTGTAAGTCAACGTCCGTCTATTTTTTAACCAAGGGCACCGACTGTATACTGGCAGACAATTTAAATTAGTACCGACACATATTGTCGGAGGTGTAGAAATTCTGCGCCGCATTTGTCGCAGCTGAAAGGATCTAACAAAGCTTGTTGCTGAGCTTGTTGCTTCGTGACTTAAAAACAAAAGTTGCGGCGCTAAGCAGACGAGGACGAAGCGAGACACAAACGACGTATACGGGCGCCATTCAGAAAGTGTCAACGTTGGGAAACACAAGATATCTGAATTTCAGTCTACAAAGTTTTCTCCAAACGCAGGACCTGGCGTAGGACCTTGCAGTCAGTATCGTCCGCCGGGTTTTTTTTTTTTTTCTCTCAACTTGCACGTGCAGAGCGGCGGTGTACACAACGTAGGGGTCGCCACAATCGACAGCATGGTGAAGAAAAATGCTTTTTTTTTAATTCTGGCGGAATCCACCTCTGAGTGAGTGTCGACTTAACGCGATTAGCATTGTACCAACGTTGCGATGCACCGTATTGCTGCCGCAGACACGAATAATAAATCAGGAGGTGTAGATGGAGCCGGGCTCCTCTCTTGCGCTTCCCTGCGGACACGCTGCGCCACATAGCGCCGCCGCCGCGAAGTCAGCGCGCGTGGAAATATATTCAGACAACACTGCCTCAATATACGGAGTGCTTATTTTTAAACTTCGCGGAATTTTGTTTCTTTTTTTAATCGCCCGTTTAGGATAACATAAATCTGGTCCTAGAGCTGGATTATTCAGACGTGGAGGAAATTACATTACATGGCAAACCGAAACACAAACTCAAATGAATAAGAAATTCACTAATTTACCTGTTGATTAACTACTTTGCGGCGCATATGGCTATTCCCGAATTGTGGCCGGTCAGTTTGCAAGGCGTATCCACTTTGAATAAATTTCTAGAATGACACCAGTCTGGAGATACGGGCCACGAAGGTTGCCGTAGAAATGCACCGTTCTTCCACTTACTTTTTTAACAAAACGCTATTTTACGCATTGAAACGCAAAAGTAACTGGAACACCCACGCGTTTCGTTCCATACTATGGGAAAAGATGTCTCTATATTACATCTGACATAATTATAGCTATATAATAATATCATTTTTATTCATACGCACTGCGCTGTCTACATTCCTGTCGGGAAAGCTATGTCACGCTGATATTGACATGCCGTTCGTGACTTGGAAATACCGGGCGCACGGCCTTAAATAAAGGAAATGCAAGCAAGACAGATGATGATCATTTTTGAGAGAGATGTCCCAAAGCGACGAACTCTCTTTCTTCCCCCCCCCCCTTTTTTTCTTGGGGTGTAGGTCACACGTATAGCAGATTAGCGAAAAACCCCCCATCCCGCCATCGCCACGAACAAACCGTACTCGAAATTATGCACGACACGCTAGAAAAGTCTCGTTTTTCCCCAAAATTTGCAAAACGAGACTGCATCCTACACGAAATGCTCATCGAATTTGCAGCGAAGCAGTCCAGCGCGGTGTTCCTCATTCAAGAACAAAAAAAGACACAACGGCGAGGCCAACGCCGGGGTTTAACCTTAAAAAAACTATCGTCCAAGATCACTGGAGATGCGCCCCACTCTCTCCCCCCTTCCCTCGCCATACCGTTTCTTTCTCTTTTTGCGTATACGTGGAAACGGTATCTTTCGAACAGGCTCACGACGAAGGCGCGCGAACGGATGGAGTTTCGTCCCTTCCTTTTTTTTCTCTCTCTCTCTCTCTCTGTTTTCTTACGCCGTATGTACTTATATACGCCATAAGACGACACGTCGTTGGTTCGCTTAAAACTTGGCCCGAGGTCGTTCCGAACATGTGCGCGAGGCATCGGCCACCTCCCCTTTACCCCCCTTAGCTTGGGGGCCGCGTGGTTATAACGTTTATAGGTTTGCCCGCTGGCGTACACTTCCACGGTGCACGTTGCTGCTGCAGATTCTTTTACTGCTGCGCATCAGGCCGGCTGTAAATATGGCGCCGGCTGAATTATTTATGCCGGCAGCCTTCTTCTCCTCGATGGCATTAAGTCCGTCTGCGCGTGCGTGCGTGCTCGTGGAGGGCCAAACTAGAGACACACAAGCTATGCGCGCTCGAGGCAAGAACATATATATATATATATATATATATATATATATATATATATATATATATATATATATATATATATATATATATATATATATATAGACGAGTTCTCTTTCTTCTACATTATACGTAGCTTTGTCCGTTCGCACCGCTTACTTCGAAAATTAAAAAAAAAAAGAAAAAGGCTGCGGTTATTAGTTTCACGGCGCGCGCCGTTAAGATATTGCAAAAGAAAGTTCGTACCACTGCGCCTTTCCGAATTCCGGCGCATGCATGCGTGGTCGCCTAAGGAGCTTGGTTCAGCGCTGTTATGTGGCGCGGCCCACTCTGCAGGTGCCCCACGCAGTATAAATTGTTAACTAATTCGCGGTGCGTATAGGCGCCCGTTGCGCCTCATCGAACTTTTTTTTTTCCTTGGCCACCCGGCGTCGAGGTATACGTGACGCTAAACTTCGCATTTCTCGACCGGCTTATCGGGCTTCCCCCCTCCCCCTCCGAAAAAAGAAGAAAGAAAGGACCTGTAAAGCGAGCTGTAAAAGTTATTCGCTCTTTTGTTGTTGTTGTTGCTTGTTCGTTCATTCCTTCGCACAAAGCAACGGCAGAAGCATAACCGCGTCGAGAAATGCAGAGCAGTGGTTTCGAAATGTTATTGGCCTCTTGATATTCGCAGAGCTAACTAGCTAACCTGAGAATAACAAAAAAAAAATCGCGAAGGACCCGCACCATGCAAAAGTATAGCACGGGAAACTGTTCTCGCTTCGAGCTACTAAAACTTGTAAGTACTGGGCATAGAATCTTGGATAGCTTTCCTCTTTCCTTTTAATGCGAAGCATTCCTTGCCTCAATGTCGGCAATTTGCGGTTGGTAGGTAGATTCCTGTCGCGCATCGCTTTCAACAAAATTGAAAACGACGTGTGACCGATGGTGTAACCTAACCACTAGGCCACGATCGCTCTTTTTTTTTCTTCTTTCTTGCCCTTGCTTGGCACATTACAACAACATAGAAAATTGGTAAAAATAAGGGTGACAACCGCTCTGAGCCAGACACGAATTGTTTAGAAACTTTTCTTATCAAATGCACATACCCACTAAGAAAGTTCCGCAGAGGATCGTGCAACACGTCACAACATATAAGCACAATCCGTGTTTATATCACTTGCGCTCGTTCCCTGCCCATGTGGAACCCAACAATCGTGTCACCTCGTAAGCAGGCGCCCCGAACGGCCGGCTCGGAAGTCATGCCTTTGCTGCCACACGGTCCTCTTCGACGTGATCGTCGTCGTGCTGCTATCGTCCCACACGCGTGAGCTCGCGACACGCACACACAACTACTGAATTTACACAAACAGGTTCGTTCACCTGGTAACGCCTTGCGGGACCCCAAAATAATGCTGGACAGCCAGGTACCTGCAAAATGCTTTGCATATTATCGATTCCCGCAGTGCGTGGAATCTGTCCCATTTATTTCTTTTGCTTTCTTTTTCTTTTCTTTTTTTTTTTTAGCCCGCGCAGCGCTTACACTTCACCTCGTCAACTACGTGCAGCGCGGTGAAAGCTATGACTAACGTCAGCCAACTAGAAATTGGAGAGGGGTTCTTTCGTTGCCCGCCTATTGTCGGCCTCACCGGGGACAGAGTAAATGGAAACCTCAACGATTATCAGCGCAACGGGCGAGCCAACCTCCTCGCGACTCACGTTGCTGATTGGTCGAACACAATCCCTTGGCAGTCTTCACTGCATGGCACGACATTGTTGCGTACGGAGTACAGCGACTATACCGTTCGCCTCAGTTCGTCTGCTAAATAAAAAAAAATAAACAGCGGTTGAGAGCAAACTGTTCGAGGCTGTATGCTTCGTACAGCCGCATCAATGTCACGCGAGGCAAACAAGTGAAGTGAACTTTGTTTTAATTTGAAACGCATCGTTTTTTTTTTCTTTTTTTCGGGACAACCAAGAGCAACACAAGCAGTAGGTTGCCGCTGTTGAAGACAGTCGGAGCCGAAATGTGGAAACAAAGGGAATGCCTCGCCCAGCTCTGCGCGGTTACTCATCGATAAAAAACTGCGACCACATTCTAGGCAATTTACCGGGCTTGAACCTAGTCTAACATAGAGGTTATTATTTTTAATACGTTATCCGAACACTAGGTTTCTCAAAAAATCAAAAGGTAGAATTACTGGACTCTGGAAGAAAAATATTTCGCGTCCGCCAATCGTATTTTCGTTCGTAGGTCAATGAGTGAGGAGTGAGTGAGTGAGTGAGTGAGTGAGTGAGTGAGTGAGTGAGTGAGTGAGTGAGTGAGTGAGTGAGTGAGTGAGTGAGTGAGTGAGTGAGTGAGTGAGTGAGTGAGTGAGTGAGTGAGTGAGTGAGTGAGTGAGTGAGTGAGTGAGTGAGTGAGTGAGTGAGTGAGTGAGTGAGTGAGTGAGTGAGTGAGTGAGTGAGCGAGCGAGCGAGCTATACAGTGTCACTGCTCTTCAGCACGGTAGGTATGGCACACAAGTTGAATTCTAACAGCCGATACGAAAATACGTAACAGGAGATCTGCTGTGCGAAACACAGAGATTACTGTGAAAATACGCGCCATAAGCATTCGTCCTTGAGTGGCTTATACAAAGAGCGTACACAACAAAATTAAGAACGAAAGGAAAAATTGCAGATCGACTTGGCGATAGCTATCTTGCTTATGCTAGCTTAAGCTGGCTAGCCTGGCAAATTTCAGTGTAACTTTTACCTTCAAACATTTTTTTTTCTTCACCAGATCAACAAGTAGAGGAGGTGGAAGAAAAGAAAGGAAGAAATATCGCGCAATCGTTGACATAAAAAAAAATTCAGTATCGCTCACTAGCCACCACCTCTCCCACCCTACATCCTCCCTCCCTTTCTAAAAAGAAATCATAATGAACCAAGTTAGCCGTGAGAAACTAAATTATGGGGTATTACGTGTCAAAACCGCAATCTGATTATAAAGCACGCCGTAGTGGGGGACTCCGGAAATTTGGATCTTTAACATGCACCTAAATATAAGCACACGGGCGTTTCCGCCCCCATCGAAATGCGGCCACCGTGGCCGGGATTCGATCCCGCGACCTCGCGCTTAGCAGCCCAACACCATATACACTAAGCAACCACGGCGGCTCAGCTGCGAGAAAGACGGACTTATGTTTCACCATAGAACCTTCCACAGCCTGCCACAATAAAACAATGAAGTTGTCCTTTTATTGCAGTATCAATTATATGGGCCATACAGGCGCATTTCTGCCGTCGGCGTCGCCGTGATGTTCCATATAAAGCCCAAGTGAGATAACATCGTCGCAGCGCTCTGTATGTTGCCTGCGCGAGTTAAAGCATGGGAGGGTGAGCCGAGGATCGGGGCTCAATCTCGCCCGCGCGAGAGAGGAAAGTGTGGAGGTAGCGCGCCGTCTTCCATCGCGCGCAAGAAGGGGGGCGGGAGGGGGGTTATATTCCGGTGGCTGCTGCGTATACCGCGGCCGTGCGGGCGCTATGTTGAAAGCGATCTGCGATAGGAGCAGAGTGCGCCGAGTGCTGATAGCTTCGTGAGTGCTGTGTTCTCGCCGCTTAGTGCGCGTTGAAGCGAGAGGCAGCGCGACGTTCAATTCGCTCGCTGCTGCTGCCGCACTTGACAGCGAGTGCGCGCGGTCACCGAGGGGGATGCGTTCATGTTTGCCTGTGCGCGCGTGACACCGTGCTTGTTAAGTTAATGAGCGAATGTTTACAATTTTATACGGCCGATAAGACCGCTATTCTTGCTTTGTATAGCTCTCTACTAATTTGCTGTCGCAATCGATGCTTCGCCTTTCGGGCGAAACTGCGACTTTCATAATTCAATCTTTTTTAAAGTTTGCGCTTACGATGTGATCTTTCCCAAACCACCGTTCAGACTGCAGCACGCAGCAGCGTCACCAAGGACAAAACAGCGCATACGCCGCAAGCATGAAAAATTGAAAGCCCCGGGAGATTAAGCTTCCGACTAATCAAGTCGCGTCTACCATGGCGCTGGTGCAGTTTTCGACGCCCTGCCCGCTTTCCACCGAAAGCCGTTGCTTAAAATTGTTAACGCAAACAAATTACCCAGGTCTCTCGCACCACATACCCCTCCCCGTTTAACCCCATCTCTCGTACTGCCAGTCATTGTTTTCCTTTTTTTTTTACAAGGCAAGGCCAGCAAGCAAAGTACGCACCGCTTGTTTATTTCGCCTGCCGGATCGCGCTTGAAGCAGGAATCATGGCAACCGTTGTTTTGGAGAGCGAGAAAGGGAAGGAGGGAGGGAGGAAGGGGTGACGGAGGGGTGTCTGGCATAGTAAGCAGGTGTCTCTCTCCCAGGGCCACATAACTGGTAAACAAAGGCCGGAAGGCCCGGGCGCTACGCTGTGGGATGTTGGGCACGCCGCGCCATTGGAAAGGAGAAACAGAGAGAGAGAGAGAGAGAGAGAGAGAGAGAGAGAGAGAGAGAGAGAGAGAGAGATCACTTAGGCTGGAGCGCCCGACACAGGAAGCGGCAAATAGAAAGCCAAGGACGGGGATTGAGACGGAGCGCCAGCAGAGAGAACGTGAAAGAGGAGGAGGAGGAGGGCGCTAGGTCCACTTGTAACAGACACCGGAGCTGGCTGTTTAATTGCTTTATCGTGTACGCCGTCGGCCTCGCACCGTCACAGGCCTAGTGTCCTGGCTACAGCTTTTGCGAGCGTGCGTGGGACCGGGTCGGCGGAGGTGTTGCTTGTGTGCTGCTTCTATTTTGACGCCGCGCTGCGCTCTCACAATCAAACTGTGTACTCGTCGCGGGGAAGCTTCCCAAGAAGCACCAGCGTCGACGACGCCAGCGAAACCCTTGCCCAGCGCACTCCCGCAAGACACTACCCTCATCTCATCCGCAAATTGGTGAACGAGTGTGGCGGAGGGGGCGAGATAAGCGAACACCGAACAGTGAAAAGACGCAACCCCGGCGGGAAACGATAGCGAGTGTGAAGGCGGCAAGCACTGAATACAGAGGTTCTGCCTCTCGTCCATCTCTAGTCTTGGCTTTGTCTTGCTTTGTGCGGCGGCCACGTGCCTGCCTTCGAAAGTTCTTTCGACAGGCGCCCTTTCGTGACCTGTCGTCCTTTGTTTTTCGCACATTTTCGCGCAATTTTACACGAACGCAAGAATGCGGTGTGTGCGCGTTCCTCTCGGACTAGCGAGGCCCTGAATTTCAGAACACAGTGGCGCCATAATGTCTGGCCTTAGATGCCTCTGCGCAATTAAACCTTATGAATCAATCAGTTTGAGAAGGGGAGGCTATCGAAACGTCGAGCGTTCTTCTCTGTCGCGCATATTGTTCAAGCCCAACTTGAGGGAGAAAGCCACGGTGTCAGCGTGAAAAGATGCAACGTTTGGCTCCTTCCGAACCTGTAGCAAAAGTACTTCGAGAGTTGAAAGAGCGGTATTACAACGCAGCAACCTTCTCGCAATCTTTCACCAAGCACTTCTGGCTTGCAGCTTTCTGCTTCCGCACATACATCCTCAACGGGCCTGGAGGTGCAACGAAAATTAGTACGTATATTAGGAGTCGGACCATGCCCAACGTTGGGCGTGGTCTGATTATCACTACGCAATGCAAGACCGCGTGAGCTCGAAATGACTGGCCATCAGCAGTGCATCTGATTCAAAGCAAGCGGGAGTCAAAGAAAGCTCCGAGTGAGTTAAAGTAATTCTGAATCACGTGACTACAGGTGTTCGTGTGCCTGTAGCCGTGACGAGGCATGGCAGAGACGAGAACTGGAAACCGTGTTGGAGCCAATATGCTGAAACCTTGAGATGTTGAAGTCCTTGCGCGTGTACTGCACCACTTCGTTATGCTCATCTTAAGCCACAGACTAGTGGTGACCTTTACAAGTCGAGGCTCCATACAAATTATTGTGATTGAACCCGACTCTGCATGCACCAGAGAAGGGTCGAGTTCGTAATATCATGTGTGTAAGTGAATCAATCATCCTGCGAATCCCGTGAAAGTCTTCGTTAGCATGACTGCGTGAATCTGTGATACCGAGTGAGCTTGCTTCATGAAGTCTCGCTATCGCGGGTCCGAGTGAGTTCGGCCGGATAGGATGCCTAGTGATCTTGTGTCTAAGCGACGCCGGCTGAATTTAATATCTGTGAGTTGCAGTCTGAGTGAATGCTAATTAAGGTGTAAATGTGTATGCTGTGAGCGAGTTCTTTATCTCGCCAACTTGTACCTGTAGGTTTGCTAAGCCGATGTACCTCTTATAAAACTCATACTTGATATTCCATTTTCTTTTCAACTGAAAGTTTACGGGGTGCTACAAAAACGCAATAGAAAGGCAACAAATTTTGTTAGGACCACGTTTAATATTCCGTCCCCAAGGCGGTATCAGTCGCGTCATGTACCGCCGTAAACTTTAAACTTTAATTATACTTTACGGTTCACCGTTAAGATGAACAGTTAACGAGTAATACAGCTAATGTAACTATCATTTCGTCGCCTTTATTGAAAGAAAAAAAAATGGCTGACGTAATAGATTGGACGTGCAGAGCGGTTAAAGGAGAGCACGCGCGAGTCTTTTTTTTTTTTTTTCCATCTGAAAACTGTACATTCGCCCGGCTTTGCAGCAGATGACTTGTGGTTGGTCGCCAAGGTACCTTTCTGCAGGGCTGAGCAGTAAACTGACATATCGCTACAGCCGGCATTTGCAGCTAAAGCGCCAGTGAAGTGAGAGCCGCACATTGGAGTGTTTCTCTTACAACGAACCGTGCTGTACGTTTATTCATAAAGAAATTGTTTATGGGGGGCCTTCATACCACCACCGCCACTATCATCATCATTATCATCATCGTCAGCCTATTTATGTCCACTGCGAGACAAAGACCCCTCTCAGCGATCTCCACTTACATCTGCCTTGCGCCAGCTGACCCCATGTTATGCCTGCGGATTTTCCGATGTCATCACAACACCTCATCCTCCAGCGTCCTCGTTTGCGCTTCCCATCTCCTGGCACTCATTATGTTAACTCTAGCCGACGACCGCTTATCCAAGCTACGCAGTAAACGGCCTGCCTAATTGCTCTCTCTCTCTCTCTCTCTCTCTCTCTTATATTCAACTAGACAGCATGTCTCACCGGAAATCGAGGGCAGAGTATTTACTGCACGTTCCCTTTAACAGTGCGCGACGTATACTGTACAGTCACCGTTACAACTAAAGCGAACATGCTTTAATCACCTTTTTGCTTCTCAAACGTCGCCACAGAACACGAGGGACAATCACAGGGCGCTCTAACGGCACGTTTGTTCCTTGAACGCGCAGAAAAAAAAATACTAGATCTACAAGAATGAACCGATGATTCGCACAAGTACAAAGAGAAAGAAAAAGGACAAGCACTAGCCTACTGCGCGGGCGTAACAGATCACAGGAAGAAAGCAGATATCCTATTCTGTGATAACATAAAAGAGGACATTCTGACACAAGATTCCCCCAGCCTTTCTATCTCAAGAGCTTCCATAATTTCTCCAGTCAGCCGATCAGCTGATGCGCATACAACGCTAATATTCCCAAACAATGGTGCGCGACCTACGCAATTTCACTTTTTCGGCAGTCCCTAGATTGCTTATTAACGCTGTTGTTGTTGTTGTTGTTGTTGTTGTTGTTGTTGTTGTTGTTGTTGTTGTTGTTGTTGTTGTTGTTGTTGTATGACTTCCTTTTTCAGCGAGGCAGGTTTGCTGGCCATTCTAGCAAAGAGCAAGCAAGCCAATTTTGTCATTTAATTCCTCTCGTTCACAAAGCGCAGCACTGTACCTCATGTCTTGACAATGCGATCAAGAAGTAGTGCGTTCACCGGCTACCAAGCAGTTCTGTCTCGTCACCTGGTGGAGGCGGGGTATCGGCAGACGAATATGTCGGCTGTTGCAGAGAGAAATGCTCAAGCAACTTCAAAAAAAAAATAATAATAACGTGTGAACGGCGACCGTGCAGACGTACACGACTATAGAAAAAAATGCGTCCGTAACTGCTTACACTCATGCCGTTTCACAAAACATGAAGAAATCGGGCGAGAGGGCCGGTGTTAAGGTGGTCTTTGCCGCACCAGACAACCTTGCAAGGTTACGCATGGCAGTAAATAAAGAAAGAAATACGCCTCTATTCCAACCTGTCGTGTACGGGGAAGCTGGTGCGGACGCGATAGACAAGTACCACCCCCCCAGCTGGCGTTAGGCGACGTTGCACAAGCCTCACCACTGCATGCGACGTACGTCGCACCCGCACGCAAGCGTGCGGAAGTGCAGCACACATCCTCATTCTTCTGGGCCCTCCCTCCGCCAAGCGCAAGTGCCTTATTGAACTAAATTGATGTTTGAAAGTTGGTTGCGTCAAAAATTGCGTACCGTATGCGAATTACACACAAGCTGCAGACATGGTAGTGCGTGAGCACTCCGTCCACCGTGCTCATAGAAGCTGAGGTCAAATTTGCCACGGGGCCAACGGGTGCAAGTAAATGCCGCTGTTCTAGCCTTCCGAGTAATCGCATGTCATCACCGTGTGACGTCTTACATTTCAACCCTTCCCCTCCAATCATCCAATCAACATGTGTATAAGCGTGCTCACTAAATGTATCAAACGAGTGCGTAGTTTGAGAAACGTATACGTCCAGTTTTTGTTCTTTTATGTTCGTTCTGTAGTATTTCCGTCAGTGTAACATTATAAGCACAATACAATCGCGAACATCCACCAACTATCCCCAATCACTGCTTCACTTAACGACTTCAATGTGCTAGCTTAATGCATCTCCCTTCCAGAGGATTCGGCGTTTCTCCTTAAAGCCCGCGTTCGTAAAAATAAAGCCTTTATAGATGCGTCTTTGTCGCTCTTGTCCCACTGTACACTGGCAGAAGGAACAGAAACGAAATGTTTCTGCCGATTGTTCAGGCGCTAGCAACAAGGACTCCGCTCTGCGTCGACCCCGCATATATACGCTAGCTCCACCGAAGAATGCGGTGCTTTGCAGGCGCAGGGAGCGGAGCTCGTTGGCCGAGGCTCTCCAGAGACCTCCGCGTGACAACATCCAGCACCGCTCTTGCCGCTTATAGCGGCCGCCATGGCTAGGCGTAGGAGGTGTAGGCGGGGAGAGAGGCAGATTGGAGAGAGGGAGAGAATAAGCCCATTAGGAAATCAGCGCCAGGCGTTTCCGGCGTTTCCTCCGACGCCGAGCCCCCGGGCCAGACAGATCTCTCTCTCTTTTCTGCACGGCAGGCCTTGCGCCGCTTTGAACGCTGCAAAGCTATATACGCGGTTCCCTGCGTGATCGCCGCGTGCACGTGCGCTTGTGTTCGCGTGATTGCGCGCGGCACGACTTCGTGCTGTAGATATACGCAACGCAGATACTGTTGCCGAGGCTGCTGCTGCTGCTGCTGTTGATTGCGCATCCTCGCGTTCGCGTCTCGCCCTTCTTCTGTCTTATCTTTCTCACTCTCTATCTCTCTCCCCGCGAATATAAACGGTCTGGTGTTTGTTCGCGCTACCAGCGTGCCCCGCTGGTTGCGTCGAAAAAGACGCGTCGCCAGAGACTTTGCTGTTGAGAGTCGCATAATATGGGAAGGAACAACGGGGGCGCTTTGGCGTAATTAGCGTTCCTCGTGTTCAACGCACCGCGGTAGCTTAGTAGCTGTAGCATTTTTGATGCCAACTACAAGAATGCGGGTTCGATAACTGCGGCCGTATTCGTGCAAGCGAGAGGAGGGTCGTGGAGGCCGGTGTAAAAATCACTCGTGTGCCAAAATTACGTGCACACAGAAGGACATATAGGTGATCAAAATGTATTCGGTGCCCTCTATTCCGTGGCCATAGAACGCCTCTGTTGCGCCCTCGAATGTCAAGTCTTCGCGGCTATTCCTTGAGCGATTACGCGGTTCTGCTTATTCAATGGTTATGCTTAGCGGTTTCAAGGAAGGTAACCAAGCTTGCGCAGTGTTAGAAAATGCCCGTCTCATGCATTCCGCACATATCCCGACAAATTTATCTTCTGCATTAGTCGCATTCGTCTTTAACGACGTTCGACGTGCATATTTTATCATGCCGCGTGTATGTTTCCTGCGCTATTCATACAAAAATTACGTAGAACTAGCACAAAATCATCGACCCTTTCGTAAGAGTATAGGACGAAGACCGACGCAAAATAAGCTAAAGAGTGTGCCCGAAGCACTGCTCTCGATTATGCATAGCATATGGTAAGCGTTACGGTAAGCGTTACGGTAAGTGTTACGGTAAGCGTTAGGTGGCATAACGCCAATGGTATTTATGGCAGGGAAGTTTATGCAGATGAGTAAAGAGCTTAAAATACTTGAGCGAGACATCCGATTTCGTACGGAAACGTTTAAGCAGGAGGAACTGTGCCCCACACCTTCGTAGAAACGACGCAACGAACAACGAACAAACGCAAGCCTAGCAATTTATCTCCCGTAACGCACGGTTCAATGTCTCGTAACCAATTTTCTGAATTCTATCGTTTCGCAACAATCTCCGGGTGTCGATACCCCGCTAGGCCTACTTCAGGCCTAGCGGCGTATTGCTCCACTGTTTTCTCTCGAGAAACGTTGCCGCTCCTTCCTCGCTATTTACCCGTAAACACGTAAAACTCGGCTCGTCCATCGCACAACGTTTTACTCTGATGCGTAAGCCTCCATTTTGATGCTTGCTAACAATATACGTTTCTGCTTTATTTTATTTTGTTCGAGTTCGGCCGCTGTCCACGTCATTGCACTAAACTCTCTTGGGCCTAGGAAACAACTACCGCCGCTGCTATGGGCAACTACATTACAAATGGAAACAAAGCTTAAAGCGCATGGAGAGAGAGAGGGAGAAAGAGATAAAAGAAAGAGAAAGAAAAGCACAATGGTTCTGCAACGTCGTCGCTACGTTTATGTTTTTCAAACGAGCGAGAGGGGGGGGGGGGAGGGGGGAGGCGCGACCGTTACGCTCCCATAAAAGATCGAGCTCCTTGCCGGCCGTAAAGCTGTCTTCTTGCTCGGCTTTTAAGTCGCAGGTGAAGCAAACTTTACGGCAAGCCTAACTGCGACTACGCGCTTAGCTGGAGCGAGTAGGCGAAACACGAGCGGCCTGAAGAGACCGGGGGCAAGATAACGGAAGGGTGACGTAAGCAAAGAACTCGCGTTCAAACATAGGGTTGCCCCATTGACAAGGTTGCTCAAGCCTCGCGAAAGGAACGGGTCACCGTTTTCATTTACGTTTCTTTTCCCGGGACCGCGCGGAGTTTAGCAACGTCAAGTATTGGATGAGGGGTTCGCCTTTGACATGCAAATACGCCGCACAGCTCCGCGTCAGCCCCAGGAGATAACACTCGAATGACTCGTTTGGCGGTCGAAACGCCAATGCGGTTTTGTTATCTGCACTTGGGCAAAGGAGTCCTCGCTTTAAGCTAACCGACGCAACGAGGCTGCTGTGGCCATTGCAGACATCCAGGTTGGCGCTATGGCCCCGCCGTTGATACCAACAGGAAAAAAACATAATTTAGGGAATAAGCACTCTATGTGAGGCTCGCCGAGAGATTGATTCAAATGCACGTTTCATTTATTAAGAAACTATTCGTCACAAAGTCGAAAATTTTTGTCTAAGACTACAGCATTATTGTTGCGAGGGTACAACATCGTCTACCCTCTTCCTCTTCACCCATTATGGAGAACAAGGGAAAAGGTGCGCTCCTCCGTACACCAATACCAGTAATGTACCAGTATATACCAGTAATGTACCACTAATATACCAGTAATATAACGCACGTATAGACGAAATGTTTCAGCCAAGCCTTTTTTGTTAGTTAGTTACTTAGTTAAATCTGGTTTATTGACGCAAAAGCGTCTTAAGCTATATAGTACGCTAGCCACAAGGCGTTAGAAAATCAACAGTAAAAGCAGCAAGAATTGCACTTCTCTAAACGTTATTCGGACAGCCAGTTTCGTAAAAAAAATAATCCGGACTTTCATCACTAGCGAAAGTGGAATATCTACGAAAATTTTAATTGGGGTCTGAACGTACGTCAATTTGTATAATTGTCGGAAGTATTTTCGTCTTTCTATTGCGATAAGTGTGGACATGCCCTCACACTGTGTTGCTGTTGACGCATATTTAGGAAAAGCGCTTAGAGACAATTACGACGGAGAGGGAGAAAAGACAACATAAAAAAACAGGACGATCGCTAGGACTGCGAATCCTAACCCATGAATCCGCACAGACCACGCCATGTTGCCACTACAGACTTCGCCATGTTGCTACATGCCACTTCGCCATGTTGCTACTGTTAATTGTTGGTGGCATTTATCGCACGCTTCTTGTTCTTCTGTTTCAAAAGAATTGCGTTCAAGGTGTGTGCCCGCTATTTAAAATGTGCATAGTACGATGTAAAAAAGAAAAAAAAAGAAAAAAGGACGGTCTAGAGATGGGACGTCTTCCATTCAGCAAGCACAAGTTCAGTCACGTGGTTTGTTTATTGCGTTACGAGTCCCATTTGTCTTGCAAATTTGACGTGCGCGCGCGCGTGTGTGTTTCTAGCTACGTGCATAAAATTCTGAGTGACCTCCATTCTTCTAAATAGTGCGGATCGGCTACTGCTCGCGGTCCTTTCTAATAACGGCGAAACCAGCTAAGAAATGAACTGTTTTTGGGGCCTAAATTTGTTTCCTTTAAGCAAAAGTCTACGAAAGGATGTGTTAATGCCCTCTGTGTCACCAAACTTAAGCAAAAGGTCCCGGTGATTTGAGTGTATAATAAAAGCCACGATTGCGCTGTAAAAACTTCATAATATTAAAATTGTGCTAAAAAATTATAGGTGACACGTGCCTCTAAAAGCACCAGTATGGTTTACAAGAATTATAACAATTCAAGCTACAGTAGTCTTTCTTTTTACTTGTAGTTATTTATCGTTTACAAGAACGGTAACAGTTCAAGCTACAGGACGCTTCTTTTTTACTTTTATTTATTTTTTTTTCGTTATTTATTGTTTATAGCGCGCTCTTATAGGGAGCTCTTAGCGCGCTCTCAAGAGTGCGGTCCTTTCGCGTCGTCGAAATCGGCGATTTAGAATAGAGTTCTATCGCTCGTTAAGATCGAAGTTCTGGAGGACTGTGAGCCATTCGATGAAATGAGCGACTCGGGCCTTGGGTGTTCAATTTTACCTTAGAGCCCTGCGAAACTGAAGTCTGCATCTATTCTTCCGAAGTTGAAACAGCGCTGGCTGCGGCCACCAGGGAGGCATGCAGGAGTCACTGTGAGATCACTGTCTGTAATCCTGACATGCTACTGAGGCCTTTGTGACGCTGCCCCCTGTCGCGACGCACCAGCATAGCCTGTTCTAGATAAGCGGGGCAAATGTTTCCTTGCTTCGGGAAAGAAGGTGCTACCCTTCACGATGAGGACCATTATTTATTTCTCTCCATTCCAACAAGGGCAAGACCGAAAATTAGCTCGATGAATCGCCTTTGCAGTTTGCGCAATGCGGGGGAAGATTGCAGTTGTTCTACGAAATGATCGCTGGCGTTAGTGGCGCTGGCACTCCGCCCTATTTTCATTCTACATGACTGCGATTGGTGCACAAACCTTTCGCACTTGGCAGCACCGCCTCGGGTTTGGGACCCACGGTCCTACAATGATTCACACACACACACACACACACACACACACACACACACACACACACACACACACACACACACACACACACACACACACACACACACACACACACACACACACACACACACACACACACACACACACACACACACTCTCTCTCTCTCTCTCTCTCTCTCTCTCTCTCTCTCTCTCTCTCTGCGTCAGGTGAGCCAGGTAGCACGTTGGAGTCAATGGTGTCGCATGTTATGCGAGGCTTTCTTCGTCGCTTCGTGCGATTATTTTAATGATCCGCCGACTGGTGCTCAGGGTTCGAGACCAAGCATCGAAACAAAGTGGATCCCCGAGTATGTGAGTGCGTACATGCGTGCCGCTTTTCAACGAAATTTTTTCACGCCGACGAGGACCACCGTAGATGCGGGACTTGTAGTAGTACTACCCCTGTCCGAAGAAACTTTTTGACGCCGACTTGGGTAACCAAGTATGTGCAGCTGGGAATGTGCCGCTCTACGACGACGAAAAAGATCGAACCCACACCACAAGCGTTCCTCAAGGACGTCGAGCCCACATTGAGCAGACAGCGCCACAAATACACTGGGTATACGAGGGGCGTTCAACAAAGATTTTCCGTGACCCACTTC
The DNA here is from genome assembly GCF_050947875.1 of Dermacentor variabilis. Taxonomy (NCBI): domain Eukaryota; kingdom Metazoa; phylum Arthropoda; class Arachnida; order Ixodida; family Ixodidae; genus Dermacentor; species Dermacentor variabilis. Next base: position 143,719,113 of record NC_134573.1, read on the forward strand.
CTGTGGACGGAGAGCAACGAAACTTTGCAGATATATTAGTCCTTCTCTACATAGGTGCCACCCAGGGACATACACTTATCCCATCTTTTTATGCAACTGTAAACACTTCGCTTGTAGAAGTCGACAGGTTGCTCCAAAAGCCATGTTGTGACTTCAGAAATCAGAGTCTCATCATCTGGAAAATGCTTGCCCTTCAAACATGACTTCATTGTTGGAAAGAGGTGCAAGTCCGATGGTGCGAGGTCGGGTGAATAAGGGGGATGCGGTAGAATTTCAAAGCCGCCGCAGCGTGCTTCCATCTGGGCAACATGTGAGTTGTGAACTGGGACATTGTCTTGCAGAAGGCGAACAGCTTTGGTGAGCATGCCACGTCTCTTGCTTTTGATGGCCTCCGGCAATTCCCGCAGCAGTGAAGCATAGTATGCCCCAGTAATCGTGGCCCCCTTTGCTAGGAAATCCATCAAGACCGTGTTGGTCCCAAAAGATTGTGAGCATGACCTTGCCCGCCGAGGGCTGGGTGCGTGCCTTCTTTGGAGGCGGTGAGTCCAAGTGCTTCCATTCCATCGACTGGACTTTAGCCTTCGGATCATAGTGATGTACCCAGCTTTCATCCTGTGTAATCAGTCTGTCAAAAAAGTCCTCCTGGTTTTCATGGCACATGGTCAAAAGAGCCTGGGAGCACTCGACTCGTTCCTGCTTTTGGAAAGGTGTGAGCAGCCGGGGAACCCAGCGAGCGGATACCTTACGCATATGAAGATGGTCCTAAATGATTTTTTCCACGGACCCCATACTAATTTTGGGCGAGGTCTCGAACGGTTACGCGGCGATTTTCCAAAATGGCGGCATCCACTTGCGGGATGGTGTGTTCATCAACAGCGGAGTCAACAGCCCTGCAATCGGAGCCGTTTCCACCGAAGTCCGAACACATTTGAACTGACGATGCCAGTTCACTACATCATATGATGGGGAATCGTCCCCATAAACCGCTTTTATCTCATCGAACGTCTCCCTTGGAGTGCGGCCTTTCATGTACAGAAACTTGATGGCTACTCTGTATTCCACTGCATTCATTATCACACCTCACACCACTTCAGCATCTGTAAAAGAAAGACCGTTATTAGTTCAGAGTTGCACACTGGCACGTAACCTATCGTGACTTATCTCATTACACATGCGCAGTTTCAGCATCCTGCAATAAATAGAAGAGAGTCAGCTGATATTTTTATTGAACGTCCCTCGTATGTGCCGCCTTTCCAAGAAAGCCTTTCACGCCAACGCTTTACCGAGCAGCGCCGTGAATTCACGGGGCATGCGCCGCCCTTCGACGAACCTCGCGCTAACTTGGGATCACGGAGTATGTGCCACTGCGCGTGTGGCAAGCGAAGGGACACCGGCGCTTCTCGGCAAGTGAAGGGACACCGAGTGGGCTTCTCGGCAGCGCCGCCATAATTGTGGTGTTGCATCTAACGCAACCAGGGGTGCGATCGGAGATGGTTGTTCGGCGCGTTCGTTCGGTTACCGGCGCGCGCGATTGGTCTACTCCGCGCAGACGTCGCCAGCCGCGGGGCGCGGCCACGTTTTTGGCGACGTCAAAATGAAGACACGCTCCTGTCAATCATCCTCCCACCGAGCATTTCGTCTGCTAGGCGCCGAACCTGACGGGAGCTGGGAAGTTTGGAGCGATCGTACGGCTTCGCATGGCGCGTCTGGTGGATTGGATTGGATCCAACAGGCGGCCTTTTCGGCTGCGGAATGGCACGTTTGAATCCAATCCATAGTTTAATTCGAGAAAATGGCGCTTCCGTTGGGAACTTAGGTTGTTGCGCTGGCGTTTCTAGAGGAAGGAGGAGAGCGGGTGGCGGTGCGAAACGCGTTTGAAGAAATGGCAGAAAGTGAATTCCGGCGTCGTTTCTGTCGAAACAAATAATTCGTTGGTTGTACGGAGAAATCGACCCCATCATCTGTGCCAGCGAGCCACTGGAATGTTGTCGCTGCCTCTTGAAAAGTGCGCCACTCTTCACGTCGTTTTTTTTTTTTTCTCACTGTGCGCGACACCACCTAGGCACGACGCAAAGAAACTAATCGTTATAAATTGCAGTAGTCACACGTACTACTATTTGAAAACGTGTTTACGCTTGAGAAGAAAAAATACATTTTTTTAGATAAAGATTCAATTCATTTGGAAGACGAGAAACATCTCGTTTTGTAGTATACTGTCTGCAAGCAGACGACAAACGACGGAAGTAAACTTCCGGGGAGGTCACCGCTTCCTGATTGGCTGCTCTCTCCGCCCCGCTGTCACAAATTTTGCATACTGCAACTTTGTGACGTTGCAGCAACTGAACAGAACGCGTATCGAACAAAATATCCCCGATCGCGCCCCAGCGCTCCGATAAACGGGCACCGCCACTCATCAAAGTGCTCCGGCGTTCGCGCTCACCGGTGACGTCACCGCCTGCCAGGATAATGGGAGCGAGGACTTACGGAGTCGCCATCTGTCGGAAGCGCCTCGCTTGCGTAGTATGAGGGATAACGCGGCGCGCTGTTCATAGGTTTGGCTGCTGGCGCTCAATAAATACACAATGCGGGAGCCCTCCTGTACATTTCTGTAAGTACTCTCGAAACGATGGAAGTTCTTTTTTTTTTACTGTTCAAACAATAACAATGGGCAAATAGAAAGCACAGAGTGGTTTACAGACGCTATTTCTTTATTGAATATGTAGTGGACGCCCACTGCGCGCGGTGGCCGCGATGGTAGTGAACGGATGTTGCCCGGTAATGAATTCCAGACTTCAATTGTTGATGAAAAAAAAACTGTGTTTAAAGGAATCTATAAAGTATCTATAGCATCAGCAAGTCCATAGACCAAAGCTTTATGATATTAGCCGGGCAAGCGCTTGCGCGCGAGCGTCTCAGTGCGCGCTTCCACCGAACATCGCAGCCCCGACGCCATTTCAGAAATCTACCTCGCGTAAGTGCTTGCTGCACACCCGAGTTGTAGACGATGGCTGCATGCCGGTTCTACAAGTTACCGCCGTATTCAGAAATGCATCTTCAGTTGAAGCGCATGCGTGACTTCATCTAAATGACGCCTGACGTAGACGTGCCACAGACGCTCGTTTCGTTTTTCTTTGCCGCGTTCATGACAGGCGTCATTTAGGTCAAGTCAAGCATGCGCTTCAAATTGAGATGCATTTCTGAATACGGGGTTAAGTTTCGCGATCCAAGCTTCGCGCAGCGTCTTGTCCTGCGGGTACGGGTGAAGGCTGACACCGGACTCCGTTGTGTACGGCCGGCACTGCGACACCTAACCATGCTGGACGCCTTCAAAAGCAGCCACTACCTATTATAGGGCTCTCAAGTGTTGTCAAGCGCATACCCGAAGCGGGAAAACCTCCCCACCTTAGAACCGCAGCGCAGGTGGGATTTTAAACTTTCGCTTTCAGCTCGCTTAGCGCTTCTGAAGCAGCCGACGCGGCCGTTGTGTCCATGTGAACTCACATGCCACGTCACGTTGACGACAGCGCCAGCTTTTCCAGTGGTGGAGCTCGCCCCCAATATAAACGGTTCGTTGACAATAAACGGTGGCTTCATGGTTTGGGGCTTGGACGGCTGTCTGTTGTGTTCTTCCTTCAGTGCGTCTGCCCCGACACGGTGGCAGCAACGCCACATGGTGTCAGAAGTTTCCGACTAATGTCCAAAAAGTAGCCTCACGCTGTTCTGCTTCTTCGCTGTGGATCTCTACAAAGAGGCACGACAACGCCACCATGCCTGGTGACGAGTCAAGACCGCCTTCCTCAGGAATGTTCGTCATCCGGCCACCATTGGTCTTCAACTTCAAAATAACGTCCGAACGGCCAGCATGGTCGCAAGAATTCGACGACTAGCGGCTTGCGTCAGTATTCAACGATGCGCAGCGAGGAAGCTCGAGTCCGGGCTCTGCTTCACACAGTGGGAAAACAAGCGAGGACGCTATTTCAAACCCTCGGCTCGTCGGAAGACGACGCCAAGAAATACGAGGTCGTCAAAGAGAAGTTTGACAAGCGCTTCGTGCCCGCTCGCAACGTCGTTTACGAAGGCGCTTGCTTTCACCGCAGAAGCCAGAATGCAGGCAAGTCCGTCAACTTCGTCACAGCTCTGCACACGCTCGCAGACAGGTGCGATTTCGGCACTTTCAAAGAGGGAGTGATTCGCGACCGCTTTGTCGTTGGCCTCATGAAGGGACGCGAAGCTCTCTGAAACACTGCGAATGGACGCCGTCCTCACGCTGACAAGCGCCGTCACCAAGGCCCGCCTCAAAGAGTACACACGAGCAATATAGAGAGTATACACAGCAGTTGCGAAACAATGACGGTTCGCTCGTTACGACAATGAAAACAGGCGTGGACGATATCGAAAAGAAGAGCGCGTCTTCGCAGCCTCTTCGAAAGGAGAATCTCACGCATCGCGTAGGGGGCACGGCTGCCCCAAGGCAAAGCTCAGCGGTGTCCGTTCTGCGGGCAAGCGTCGCATCCAAGGCTGGCTGGCGTGCCCGGCAAAGGCAGCAAAGTGTTACCTCTAAAACGTGAAGGGACACTTCAGCGCGGTCCTGTCGCAAGAAAATCTTCACATCCAACAAGGTAGGACTGTCTTCATTTGACAAATACAATGGATTCTACTTTCGCGGTACTTTTGACAATTACTCCATGAGTGACAAGTTTATTGGAGCTTCTGTTAACGGAACGTCAGTTTCCGCGAAGGTAGACACGAGCGCTGAGGTATCTGTGGTTCGATCAACATTCCCTGCGATCCCATTAAAGTTAAATAGAACGGGAATAGTTCTAACGGGACCAAGCGGGAATTGTAAGGTTTGGGAAAGTTCACCGTGGTTGTTAGTTGGAAGCAGGCAACTATCAAACACAATATATGTTGTTGCTTCGTTGCGGTCTGTTCTTCTTGGTATAGAAGCGTCAGAACAACTCGGGGTGGTTAAATTTGTAGATGGCGTAGCGTCTTGAGGACTTTGGGAGCATCGGTACCCTCAGCTGTTTCTGGGATTAGATGCACTACCGGAAGAGCATACCATCCGCTTGAAGCCAGACTCTGTGCCCTGTGGGTATCATGCGACACGCCGCGTTCCCCTTCCCGCGAGAGACGCTCTAAAGCACGAGTTGGATGACGCGGAAAGACGGGGCGCGTAATAAGTAGAGGGGCCTTCAGAATGGTGCGCTGGAATGTTTCCTGTGTGGAAGCCATCAGGAGCTGTACGAATTTGTCTTGACGCACCTAAACCGAAATGTACTTGGGGAACGTTATCGTCTGCCCACTGTCAATAAGACGCTATACGAGAGCAGCCCGACTGCTGCGTGACGCGTTTCTCAGCGCTCGCACGCACCGGCGCGCCATGCATTTCTGAAACAACGCGCGGGCTTGGCGGCGGCGCCGCTGGATGGCGCCGTGCTCCTAGGGAAGCTCGCAGTAAAATCGAGTATGAAGAACGATTGAGGAATACGGAAGAAAGTAAATGGGCTGTGAGTGTTGAGGTATCTGTACAGGAAAAAACACTGATTCACAGTGGAGGAAAAGCACTAGGAAGCTTACCAGCAAGTATGCGGCCTGTATGGTGGGCAACACAGCAACAAATAACGTCAAGCGGAAAGTCAGAGAGGCCGAAATAATCTCATGGGTGGGGGCAATGGAAATCTGCCATGAGTAACTACTTAAGAGAAAAAACGAAATCAGGAAAGAAACCATTTATGATAACTGAAAGGGAAGCTCATTACTTTTCGAACCGAGATCGGGATGCCTTAGAACACGCACCTATAAAGCGAGCTATACGAACAATGAAGAAGCATGTGCTTGCTGCGGTAAAGCTAGGGAAACGATGGAGGCATGTTTTATTAGAAAGTGAAGACGTCTACCCAGCGGTTGATTTAGGCACCACTGGCCTCCTTGAAGCGCTTGGGTTCAGCGAGAGCAGTGGAAAAGTAAACGTGTCCGCAATAGGGATTAGTAAGAGGCGATCGGAGGATTTGTGTAAGTAGGGAAACGACAAAAAAACGGAGACGTACAAAAGCACAGTTCGCAATAGGGGATCAGAAAATTTGGTTGTGGGAGTTTGTAGTTTTTTTTTTCTTGTTTAACCTAGGTAGGCCATTAGGCAGTACAATAACAAGAGCTTGGTGGCGCAACCCACCGCCCCGTTCCAAAGGGGACGCTCATAACATCCATTCATCCATCCATCCATCCCAGCGCGAAAGAGGAGTCCAGCTGCAGTAACACGCCTCATACATAACTCGTTTCGACGGTGGCAATACGTTCTGTCGCTATATTAATTCAATGCTAAACACTGTTATCGTCAACGGACATATTGAGATGGGTTCTCTGGAATTTTATTATTCGCTTCGGAGAACAGGCTCCGGGGGCAGCAAGAAAGGACTGGCAACAAGCACGATACGCGAACATTTTTTTTTTCTTACTTCGGTGAGATTATGCAGCTTGAACCCTTCAGGTAGTCCATCACTAAAGTGTAGCCAGCATTCTTCAGATATTACGCCTCTGCTCGTGTTTGGCGAGTGGTGCGCTGAAATTGTGACCGTGGCGTCACAGATGTTGGTAAGGCCAGATAGACTCACAAGATCTGCTACTTAAACACTAATATGTTTTTCTCGCGTTATGCCCTTTTCCGACACGGTGCATTAATACAGCGGTAGCACGTAAAATGGCGAGTTGTGCCTCGGCGGCAATGTACATGCGGTCGGGAGCCCGACTCGCCGACTGTCAGACGCCTCGCAATATTTGTGCTCAATAATTTGCACGCGGTTTTGCGAGCCACGCTGACTCCGAGTGGTGGCGCGTGTGTGCACGTATTTCAGAGGCCGCAGCGTTCAATACAGCCACGGAAGACGACGACGCCCCCGTGTCGCAGAAAATCCGGTGTCGGTGTCGGCGGAGTCGTCCGTGAGCGAAAATTTCCGTGTATATTTAGGTATATGTACATGGGAGCGCCTTGATATATGGCATGCGGTATATGCAGTTTGTGTTGCCACACCACTTTTGCACATACCTCGTCTTACAGTCTTGACAAAGTTATTCCTCGGAATTTTAAGAATGGCAGCCGCCCACAAACAAGTGTCATGAAACAAAACACAGACAGTGCGTGCCTTTTATGTTGTCTTCACATACGCAACTATTAAAAGCGGGAAACAGTAACACAAACCTGAAAATGATGTAATTTTCTTTAGCGCGGCTCTTCACTACCTCCGGGATCGGCCCACGCATGAGTTTCTACCAGAAAGCTCGCATTCGTGCATAGCGTTTGCCGCCAACGTTTTTCAACATTACGGTTACAAAAGCTGTGGTTGCCGGGAACCGTGAGAAGCAGTCTGGGATCTTTGAAAGCTATCGCGTTCCACTCTTTAAATTTTGCTCCAGACACGGCAGCGTCCAGAGCAAGTACCCGCTGTTATAAGCGAACGTCTGGAGAGATGCGGACTAGTGCCGCCATCTCTCGACAGTGAGACAAACCAGGCTACAACAAGCATTGCCTCCGCGATCAATGAGCGCCGCTCGATTACGGAGGCCTATTTATTATAATTTGCACCGGGCGCTGCGGCTTCTTAGAACTCAGATATTTCTGCGAGGTCGTATTCAACTTTATGTAACGATAATTTTGCTACTGCGGATAAGATTTGCACTAGCAAAAGGAACAGTTCTTGCAAAGGCCTGTGAAAGCGGTGTCATATAAAAACACACCAATTGAAGATTTCGTCTGATAGGTATCGCAATTATGTTACATAAGTTTAATGACTTGAGGCGCACATTTTTTTGCAAGATAAATTGCAGAGTAAGGTTAACGACCAAAAGTTGACTAATTAATTTCGGAGTGCTAAGAGTTTTCCAAAACATATCGATGCATTTCGCCACTAATTACGAGCACATACTTATAAAAACTGGGGCCAAGCACGTGACTTATGCCACATGGATACGTCACTACTGCCCTGCTTCAGTCGAGCAATTCAAGCACGTGCTCTAAAGTGAATTCGTACAAGGTTACAGAAATTTTCTTAATTAGCTAACATGACTCAGTACTTGTTTGCAATTATAGAGTCTGCCCCTTAGGCAATCAAACTGACATATTACTGAATATCAAAATCAACCACAGAAGATTTTTAACGTCTGTTTAACTTGGTAACCCGGTACGGCGAAACTTATACCCGGGCAAAAGAAAGGAAGTGTGCTTTCTGCAGTCCATGTAGTGTTGCATTTTCGAGTTTTATTGCGCAAGCACACACCTGCTCGCCCGCCTGCAAAATGTACCAAAAAAAACAAAGGAAAAAAAGCGTTTCATCGAGGCACTGCGAATATTCAGCAAAATGCTTCGATCATGTGATACTCTTTCACTCGGGTTTCGATCCTTTATGCGTAATTTCTGCATTCAATGTCTCTCATTGTCTTGGGCACCTTCGGGCCAGATACATAGGCGACGGAACTGCAGGACGAGTGTTCGACATCACTAGGAACAAATTTGCATTAGTTAATTGCATGGCTTGCTGAACGATTCTAATAAAGTGTTGCTTTCATTGTTCACAGAGTTCACTAGCACACTTGTTGTGCTGTAGTTCATTTCGTGTTCATGTGCAGTAAAACTTAAGTATATCTATATTTGGAGCCTGCGAACTCGGGTGCAGACAGATGTCACTTATTGCTAAGCGGCCCTCGGCCCACTATCCACTCAAGTAGCACTGTAAGCAGCACCAGCCTTCTTTTATAGCTTGTTTTATTTCCTTGTGCCACCACTCCTCTTTTCACTCCAGCAATCTTTTTTTTTTTTTTTTTTGCAGTGTCTGTTTTATCTACTAGCTACTGTATAACGCCTACCAGTTCCTTATATTCCCAGACTGTTGCAGAAGCATCTGCATTTTCTTCTCTATGTTATTTGCGCTGTTTGCTTTTCTTTCATTTTAATGCTAAAGCATTATATATACGGCTCATGAGGCGGAAAATTCGGCGCAGTTGTTGACAGTGGCATGACGAAAGTCATCAAACCCACGACCTTTGGGGCTAATTAAATTGAATTTGATTAAGGTACAGTTAATTAAGGTACAGTTGACACTTGAACCCTCGACCTTTGGCAGTAGTCCAATCCACTACCTTTGGTGTTAATGCAACGTTAACTAAGGTACCATTCATTAAGGTAGAGTTAATAAAGGTAGTCAAACACGACCTTTGTTAGGAATCCAACCCACGACCTTGCGTTGTGCGCACCTTGTGACGGTGCGCACGTTGGTCATGTGATATGTCGCAGCGCTTTCGCTGATGCGGCCACTCGAGTCACTTGGTCACAGTGCTTTCGCATTCATCCACGTAAAGATAACTAATTAAGTGCCCCTTGAATTTCTAAAGGATTCTGCTGCTGTTGGTTCGTGTATTAACGCAACAGTGTTGAGGGCTTAAGGGATCCCACATCTTCGCATTATGCGTGCGATGCACACACGAAGACGTGGAATCGTTCCCCACCAACGGCAAGTTGTTTTTTCATCCACTTTTATTGCCATTAATTTATAATTTCTTTAATTCAATTAGTAAGTACAAGTAATTTCCCCTACGTTTTTTTTCTGTTTGTTGGCTTCTCATGATATGATTAATAAAAATCTGGCCATGACATCCTTTCTTCTCGTTCAGACTATATCCGCGCCATTTAAAGGATGGATGCCGCACTTGGGATTCCCAATGTTACGCGCTTCAACCATGATGGTGAAATGGCAACACACCTCTAAGGCGTGCGACTCGGGAAGCAGGTGACCTGCTCCCGTCAGATGTTGGCGCTTGGGCCGGTTCACCACACCCATCTGGAGCCATGTCAACCACAGATAACAATCAGAGCACAAGGTTGTCGTCAGCGTGCTGCAGCGAGTTCATCGCAGCACTTTACATTGGCTATAGTATCTGCGCTACACAGCAGACGCAGGTACATGCAACTGTAGTACGTACGACAGGGCCGGAGTGCGTGCTTGTGCTCATGTGCTCCAGTCTCCATACACAAGTGCAAAATTTGGCTGACATATTCACAACAGCATATGCTATCCACAAAATGTTTTTTCAACAGGCCCGAGAGGTGGTTCAGGGTTCCCAATTCTGTCAGCATTGTGCAGTCATGGTTCCACACATCTGCAGTTTGTGGCATCGTGGGACACTTGAACTGCACGGCAAGCACACAAAACGCCCTCACAATTTAGACCACGAAATTTAGGTGGATTGGACTGCAGCTTTGAGCAAAACTTTGCATACAAGTTTTCTGTACTGCCGGTATTGCAAAAAAAAAAAAAAATTACAGAACTTGTAATGTTGCACGAACATATTTGAATAGCAGCAAATCTAAATACGTTAGATATGTTTAAGTTGCTTGCACTGTCTCCTATCAAGTGGAGCACATTGTTGATTTATGCTCCAATCTGAGAAGTCAACTACTAATGTCGCTTGAGGCCCGTCACTGTTCTCTACACCACGTCCTAAACTTAAGAGGAAGCTTTAGCTCGAGCGCTCCTATCAAAATACATGTAAAAGGAGAATTCGTTTTTCTCGGCAACCACTGCACCAAATTTGACGAGGTTTGTTGCATTTAAAAGACAAACTTAAAATCTAGAGACTGTTGGTTTCGAATTTTTGAGTTAGGTCGTCAATTTTTTATTAAAAATTGGCAAAAATCGAAAATTTTCAAGAAACGAAACTATAAAGTTTACAACTCTAACTCAACCACTAAAAATGATAATACAATTCTGTGAATTGCATCTAATAGTACATCTAAAGCGGACAAAATTGATATGTTACACATAAATATAAAAAAATTTAATCATAGGGAAATACAACCGTTGTAACCAACGTAACAAATTCACGTAAGATGTAAAATGACATATAGAATTTGTCCGCTTTGAATGGCCTAATGGATGCCGTTTACAGAACCGCGATATCAGTTCTTGATGCAGAGCTATGAATTTGTAAACTTGGTGCTTCTATGTTTTTCAAACAGTCAAATATTTGAAAATCGTTTTAAGAAAATTCAAGCCCTAAATCGAAATTCCGCTTCTAACAGTCACTAGAATTTAACTTTCTTTTTCAAATGCAACAAATTTCATCAAAATCGGTCCAGGGGTTATCTCATAAAAACGTTTTTGCGTTTTACATGTATTTGAATAGGCCGCATCAGAGTTGGACCCGAGCTAAAGCTTCCTCTTAAGCAGACAGTGCACATTAGACGGATAAAGATAAGGCCTGCAGCTCACATCTGCAGTTTGGCATTAACTTCGAATGACAAGCTGTGCCTTCACCACTGTTCACAAGCAGCACAATCTCTGAACTTCTTATGCCCTGCCGCGAGCTGTTGACAGCGATGCAGGTGAAAGGAACCTATTATGATCTATAAAGACTGACTTTGATATTCGTTGCAACTGCGTCTTAACTGGGTACATACTAAAAAGGTTTTGCTCTATTTTGATAAGCGACTCCCACCCCCATGGCTGGATGATCTACCGCTGGCATTGTATGGCCTCTTATAAAACTGAAACCCTTACTGGTATTCAAGACAACACAACTTCACCGCTTCTTCAGCTTCAGAGGACATAATCAACATCCACTGATAGAAAATATTTTGTATGAGAACTGCGCTGTAATCAGTGTAACGTACTGGCATATTAATTTGGCATATTTTTAATAATAGTAGATCATACTGCACATCGCGATTCCCAAGTACCAAAGTTACTGATAGCTAGCAGCACTCACTAAAGTATAGGCCTGAGCATGTCAAACAGCTGTTTTGTTTTGCGCAAAATATTCTGGCATTAAAATTTGCGTTAAATTTTCTAATTTCGACTCGATATTCGACCTTTATTTCTAGATTTGGTTTTATGTCCACGTCTAAATGTACCTATGCAGTATTTGCACACTTTTACTAAATTCCTATAAAAGGTTATCATATGACTGTGCTGTAGCATTTGGCCAATTTCAGCACAAAGAGGCACAACGTACATTGAACGTTGGAGAATAGCAACGCTTGACATGTTTGCCCATTGCAACGGGTTTAGCCACATCACATCATCATGTTAAAAGCAAATGGTTCCAGTGACATTGCATAGCTAGAGCTAACAGTGATTTCCATGCTCAGCTTCAGCTAGTAGCTCATAAACAAAGATGACGCAAGAGCATAGGAGCTCAACTACAAACTTTTGCTTGTCCCGAGTTCTTCACCTTTGAATTCATCTGGATAGTGACAAAGATTTCACGCTCCTTATTTCACAGATTGTCTTACGGCAGCCCAGAGTCAGATATGGTGGCTTTTTCCAACACTGCTGTAACGATGCGCCACCCAGATGTAAAGTGCTTCACAACATTATCAATAGCTCATTGGTGCACAAGTTTGTTTAACGACTGGCAACGTTTCCAACTGCTACCACACTTACAGCAAATCCCGCAACATCTTTTGGCATAATTCCAGTGATGCACAGTCCGCCAAATCTTTCGTCTCCTTTTCTACTTTTATTCGTATGATTTGCTGCACATGTGTAGTGATGCGCCCTTGTTATCAAAGGTCAGCACTGGCACTATTGCAGGTATGACCACGAATCCATCCGAGACACCTGCACAATCAATAGAACCACAGAATTAGGCTACGGCAGGCTCCATGTGGCTGCATCAGGTTGTAAAACGCATGGGTGCATTCAAGGCAAAGAAGTTTTAAAACGAGATAAAGACAATACACAAAATAGCTATAAGTATGACACGCCCTTTCGCACCACACACTTGTGTTTTCGTGTTTGTAAGGTCTACTACCTAGTCACTCTTTCTAAAATAAACTAGAAACATTCTTGTAAAAGGGATTAACCACTGCAAAGATATTTTTCTATGATGCTAGAGGAGTGAGTAGTGTTACGATCGGCCTGCACAGGTACTGCTCTGCAAAGCTATCTCAGCCCGCTGCAGGTATCGACACGTAGGGGTGGCATCCTTCAGAGAACCAGCGAAGACGACAGCGTTAACTGAGCATGAACTTCATTTGGAGAACTGGAGACTACAGCAACGTTAATCCACCATGCGCCTTCTTCAGAGAGTCGGCAACGGCAGCAGGGCTGGCCACATTTGGCGGACCGTGTTTAGTTGGTTGATTTGCCGTGGCTTTGATGGTCTATTTGCAGCAAGAAAGCTTCTCTAACGATAAGGTGTTTTGCAATGAGTTTCCTTGGGCCCCAGGATTCGTCACAGCCTGCTGACACTCATGGCGACTACCAGAGAAAGCCAGCTCTGAAATTAAGAGGTGCCAGCTGGGGTAAGCGTGACCACCTGGCTACGAGGGCCCGCTCAACTCGGGTTCTGTGAATCCAAAGTGCGTATGAGCGTGTGAGCCTTCCCCTTCAAAGGCAGGTCGACTACGCCCCAACGACTGTGGACGGTCTGACTGGACGAAGGTTGGGCAGCAATTTTCCCTCCCCTAGGGATCTAGGGAGAACAGAGGCTTTTTAAGCAGCAGTTCGTGGACAGAGGCTTTTTAAGCAGCAGTTCGTCGGCCGCTAGGTTGTGCTCGTGAGCAGTGTGCTCTGTGCTGCGTGCTTGGAGCTTGGAGCTCGTGCGCTGTGTGCTTCTTCTTCCGTGCTCCATTTAGGAGTCGTGCCAGACTGTTTAAATGTATCCCTTGTTCAAATGTAAATATGTAAATAAATCCTGTACTCCTAGTTCTCGAAGAGGGCAAGTTCCTCCCTACAACCATGTCGCAAGCGCGAGTGAGTTGGACGACGGCATGGGCCAGCTACCACATAGTTCATGCCCGACTACAAACCTCACAACTGGATGCCAGCGATGAGATCGTCCTACAACTCTTACAGTAGACACCAGCAAAAGTAGAAACTAGCAGCATTAAAAGCTCACATATATTTCCGATTATTTCATTTTTACAGGCAGCACAATGCGTTTTTATTGACTGGTATGGCGTGTAATGCTGTGGACAGTATACAGCAGATTTTACGCACATGATTGGTACAAGCGTGACAACTAAACCATTCTGCAGTGTACCACGTAAGCTGCAACATTCCCTGTTAAAGGGACACTAAAGGTGAATACTAAGTCGACGTGGACTGTTTAAACACCATTCCAGAAACCTGGCAATGCTTGTTTCACAGCAAGACTTAGTTTACGAGAAAATTGCATCTGAAGAGTCCAAATGCCTTTTGCAAAATTCAATTGTCGCGCCACCCAACCGGGGGAGTGGTGATGTTGCACATTCCATCATCACCCTATGCTGGCATCAGCGAGTAAAACAGTGTCTGACAGGTGGCGATACCAAGCCAAGGCAGAGTGGTGCAGTCATGCGACATCACATGCAAATTGAATTGTCTGCTACTTGCAGTTTGTGAGTTTCGCGAGCCAACAAAACCAATGCAGCGCTGTGACAAAAACTTCGTGAAACGCGAAAGCATGGGTAGCACGGAGTCCAGCGAAAATGACACCTTTCGACCGCCTGTGTCATCAAGGGTAATTTCAATGAGTTCTTTTTTCCAGAAATGAAATATAACTGGACAAGTAGCATTTTATTTCATTTTATAATACAATACAAGGATATTTTTTTGCAACAAATGGTTGAGTACTAGTGACAGAATTCAACTGAGGAGTCCTTTCGTCATTGGGCACGCACTTGTACGTCCCGGGGGAGTCTCTAATCATGCCTTGCATTTACCTCAATTTCTCTACTGTTAAGGCTCTGTTCGCGACAATATTGACACCTTGGAGATTATTGAGCACTAATCTATCACTTTCTCTTGACTTAATATTTGCCTTTAGTGCCCCTTAAGTTATTGAGTTGTGGTAAGTAGTGTGGCCGAGCGAACATCCAGGGATGAGAAAGTTAATCGATGGGTTTACTGTACGACAAATTATTGATAGCTCAGACTATTTTTTCTTAAGAAGGAATTATTGATATTTGCATTGTCATATCCTCCACATGTATTCCAAGTGACACTATTCTAGAAAAGAAATGTGGACAACCATTACATTTTACTGGTACTAAAATACGGGGCAGAAACTATATAATAAGTCTGACAAGAAGCTAGGAACTATACAACGAGTGATGGAAAGTCAAATTATAGATGCAACGTTAAGGGATATAAAAGTAGCAGTATGGATTAGAGAGTAAGTGGGGATAGCCAATATTCTGGTGGACTTCAAAGGCCAAGTACAAAGAAATTTCACTTTGACTAAATTGGTAACCTTCGCAAAGGCACAGGACTTATAACAGTAGGATTAAACTTCATCAAAAGAGCCAGGCAGCGTCTTCACCCTAGACGAGCAGTGCCCTCAGTCTAGGACGCTGTGGGCCCTGGCCGTCGCATGTCACACCCGCCACCACGATGGCCACCTCTTCTGCCGAGTCCGTGTCCACTGTTCTGATCATCGCCACCATCTGCTTGCAGTTCACCACGCTGATCAGATGCGTGTTCTTCTTTTGATACTTGGCCGCATCCACAAACCTGGCATCCAGGTCCACGTTGTGTACCTTCTCAAGTACTTTAGCTCTGGCCTCTCATTCCCTGTTGTGTTCAGGGTGCATGTTTCTGGGGGCCGCCACCATCTGATAAAGTCCCTCAGGCACAATGGAATCCTCCAACTTAGTGAGCTTGAGACGCTCGATCTGGTTCGCATTGTCAGCTTCCACAAGCTTATCCCAGTTGTTCTGACTAATCCCCGGTCGGAGCATCTTCTCTGTCGACGACATCTCGGGAAGACCCAGCGCAAGCTTGTATGTCCTGCAATTTAATTTGCACATTAAGTTTTCCTTTTTTTTGTTCTGCAGCTCCAGGTAAGGGGTGCCGTATGTCATTCTATTTATCACCAGTGCCTGTATCAGTCTCAGTATGTCCTGCTCCTTGAGTCCATCCTTCCTGCTCGCCACTTTCCCGACCAGGTGAGCAACCTATGTGATCACCTGCCGGAGGTTTTTGGATCATCGCGGTGCCCACCCAGTACCCTCGGTACCCACCCGAGGGGCAGGGTACCTGCGCTCTGGCTCTGTGCTCCTCGTTGTCACAGAGCCCTGGCTGCCCGCTGCTGGGTGACGTAAACAGAATGTCGCGTCGAGGAACGTGGCTTTGCGCTCGCAGCAGCCTCCCGGTTTATGTTTCACGCACTCTGATAGCCGAAATTCATCGTGCCACAGCAGGTAATCACATTTTTTTCAATATCCAAAAGCTGATAACGCTTGTACGCAGAGCTTGCTTCGATTTCACAATTACGATGAGCCTGCCGAAACTACAAGTTAAAAAGTTAATTGAAGGATTATTGTTAATTATCATCTAATTACCACCTATCACCTGTGACCCTGTGGTCGGCATCACTAACGGCATGTCTCCAAAGGAACCATCCTTTTATTTCAGAATCGATATTTTTAATTATTACTTAAAGTACAAAGTCTTTGCAGAAACACCCCGCATAGTAACTCTATATTGGAGGTCATGCCAAGGAGCCACACATTCGGTGTTATGTGCCACTTGGGGGTAGCTGTAACGGAGGCTGGTTTCCTTTGTTGTTTAAAGATGGAAGTATTCTATATCAAGCTCCACCTAAAATATGTGCCATGTACATATTTAGTACGTCCCACAATCACCATCATGCAAGTTCACAAGATGGAGATACCTTGCTGTTATGAACCTACATAATAGTTAGGAAAGTAGGCACAGAAAGGCTAGAATGGTTTGTTTTAGTAAGGAAATTGTGCTCTTGACTATTCTTATTTGTTGCAATGAGGAAATCTAGGTATAATTGTTTTTACCACTGATTACTTACGTAGAGAATGTGACTGGCAGACTGGACATCTCTAAAGGTAGTGAATATGATCGTGTTTGGAAGTGTCTAATGGTCCAAGTCAGTTAGTGCCCATGGCGACAGCATTCCTGGTGCTTTTTCAAAAAATGATCGCCAACAACTGTCAGCGCTATATGGCACCATTGTGTCAGGCATACCAGGCAGCCTCCAGGGTGCTGTCTACACTGCGCTGAAGCACATGTTTCGTGTGCTTTCTATGGCTGTCATTGCTTTGCCCTTCAAAACAAAAACTGCATATGTATGGACTTGTGTATCTGTTAATGTGTAATGACGCTGCTACTTCTTCTTAGAATACATGCTTTACTTTAGGGTTATGGTCAATTCCTTTGAAATAAGTAACAACCGCGTTTCTCTCTCTCTTTCTTTTCCCAGTTGCAGTACAAAGGTCAGTTATTTTGGCACGTTTTTAGCGACACCTCCACTCGTATTTTCAAATACGAGTGGAAGCATAACATCGTCCAAGATATTGTTACAGTTGGCCTTTAATACACATTGGACAAGTAGTGTGTGACAGCATCAGTAATCGAGTATAGGGCATATTGCCCAATGCACCATCTATAAATAAATTTATAAATTTTAAAACTAACCGTGCAATGATCCTCAATCCTGGCAAATCACTGGCTTTGGCAATAGGGCCCCTATTGTTCGGCAAGGCAGTTCGCCGGCTTTGGTAGCTAATGGGTTAAGAAGAAGGAATAGAGTTGGGCAGGTCATACAATGCTTAGGGCAGGAAACCAGTGTTCTATTACTACTGTCCGAGTCTACGCACAAGTGACTACCGCATAGACTCAGAGTAATCACATAATGGGTGCCAATACACAAAAAAGCACAGTTGGCCAAGGCAGATAATTAGTAGGTGTTGTGAAATTAGGAAACATGCAGGCATAAGATGCTGTCAGTAACCACAAGACAGGGTTAAATGGAGGTCACTGGGAAAGACCTTCATTCTGCTGTGGACATATGTAGGCTAATAATGATGATGGTTGCAAGTGCGATGAAAGAAGGTTGTATGTAAGAAGTTAAAGGGGTCCTGAACTACTTTTTATCCAAGTGGAGAAAGGCATTTGAAGTGAAAATAGGGTGTTTCAGAAATACTTTGGCGCAAAGGTTCAGCAGAAGCTGAGCTATTGGCAATCAAACATGGCCTCTACTGTGCTCCCGTTCCTTCTTCAATGTCTTGCACTGCAGCTATGGCGCAGTGAGGCATGCCCACAATGCTCTGCCTTCTAAATGTCACCGTGGGGCGCACTTCACATTTCATTTTGGATGTTAACGTAGACGCCACGGCCTATCGCTTTTGGTGCCTACAACTCGCTCTAAACATAATCCAAACGCGGTTGTCCTTAGCGAGCCGCAGTATCTAAACTATGTAGCCGACCACAGCTTGACGCTAGCTATCGGCCAATGGCAGCCGTCTAAGGGAATGACAAAATAATGCGCCTGATGACAAAATAAAGTGTCCAGTAAAGAGTGAGGACAGGGCCTTTTGCTGAAAAGAGAGCATATGAAAGAAAGGTGACTTCACGATCCGCTTGCAAGCTCCCCTCACCGCATACGACAGCAAAACTTGGCTGAGATGTTCACAGCAGCGTATCTTACCCACAAACTATGTTATTTCACCAAGCCCGAAGGGTGGCTCAGGGACCCTCTCATGGGAAAAAAAATGTAGATGGCAAAAAAATATAGCATTGCTAAAAAAAAAAAACAAGAATGGGAGGCCAACTACATTACTGGAAATCAAGCCAAAAGAAAGAGCCTAATGTTAAGCACACATTCATTTAATATGCTGATGTTATGAACTTGTATTGCAGTGATGCTGCTCTAACTTCTAAAGATTGTTATTAGGACTAACACAAAAAAGAAAAATCTTACATCCATAGCCACCTGACAAGAATTTAAGTAGGTGCGAGCGTTCCGCTTCATTGTAGCCTGCAAAGTAAGAATGCTGCCTTCGGAAATGGCTAACCACCTCACTATCACAGCAAACTGAACTTGGCTCCATGGAACCGGGGCAGCACCGGCTCAGTGTCTCCACTATCAATGGCAGCATTGGCATTCACGCACCTTACGGCGTCGGCAAAGCTGTACCATAGCCACCCAGTGCTCATAAGCTTCATTGGCGAAAACTTGAATGCAGCCATACACAAGTGTGTTTACATGCATCTCTTCAAGCAGGTCAGAAGCTCCATCCCACCCAAGCAGGCTGACATGACGCACCCACTAGCCCGACCCAATAGTGTTCATACGAATGAGTCAACTAAGTTTTGGTCCGACAAACTGACTCGCACCTTCTTAGTTGGGTACAAGTAAATGCTGCTGTAGCTGTGAGAAACCACGAATACACCATCTCAGCAGTGCACTACAGCACTGTCAACAAGGTGGTCAAGAGTAACGAAGCTGTGTTCTGCTGCATCGGACCAGAGTGCCCTACCAGAGTGTTTACTTTGGCCAGAAGATACCAAGCCCATAAGCGTTGTTAGCCCTTTCAATGTCGGATCTTTTTCTCGGATATTCTAAAACAAACATAATGGTTTATTTTTGGTTGTGCAGTAATGAAGAAATGACATGGATAATGGCAAATGCTCACTTAATGTGGTCCTCACATTCCTATGTGACAAGAGGAATGTCAAAAGGAACATGGCGGGACAGAAACCTGGAAACACACAGCTAAGTCAGTGATGCTGATAGGATTAAAGGCAGACTAAATGAAAATATTGAGTTTTTTCATTTCTTTTACTGTAATTTCATTTGGTGCCAGTTTAATTTTCACAGCTGCACCTATCCAAGTCCACAGTTACCATCTGAATGTTTGCGAAGAAACAGCATTTAAGCACGGGACAAGGGAGACAGCATACACGAGCGCTGACTAGCAACCATACTGTTTATTCATGCAGTAAAAGGCCACATATATGCAGTCATCACCAAGTGCACAAGACCCTGACATTTGACACAATTATGATTCACAATTGCAATTTGACAATTCTTTCCTGAGCAGAGACAGAGACAGTTCCCTGACACACATGTCAGCATACTTAAGGATAGCAAACACTTCGAAAATACCATGTGTTCTGTGTTGATATCTTTTCAAGATGAAGCCTTTGTCAAAGTTTAGGAGGCACTTACACTAGTGCTTTTGACTACGTAAGTGGCTGCAAGACACACCCTTAAGCAAGTTTGCATGTTCTCGTACTCTATGATTAATGTGACGACTCATTTGACCGATAAAGCAGCTGCCACATGCTTAAGAAATTTTGGAAACCACTTTTTGGCACACGTAAAGTAGGAATGGGTGTGCTTCTTGCCATAGGCTTTTTTTCTTTTGCTGTCTTGGTTGACCTTTCTGCAAAGCTGAGGTGTTTCTGTTGAGAACGCTGAAGGTGTGAGGCAGATACCTGCCTCACATCTGCTCTCTTGCGCAATTTTTTTCCGATTGTGGGACACTTTACGAACACACACAACAGTGTTGTTCTGGCTGGTTGTATCGCTTGGTTGTTTTCTTGCTGCTTTGTTGCCCTGAATGAACGTGGGATGCAAGATTCAGCGAGATTGCTTATAACACCTTCAGAAAATCCTGATTCTAGAAGTCTTTTCACTTCAGAGTTGAAGTCAACTTCCACTCTGTGGGGGCAAGACTATAAAAGCGCTGCCGTCAAACAAATTCTTGCTAACCCGCACCATTGAAATACAAATGTGATTCAGTATGGTTGCTATGAATACGGCTAATAGAGTGGGTCCTTAGTAGATGCAACTTCTTTATGGAGAACTTAGAAATCTGAATTATCAATGCACAGAAAAAATTGTCTTAGGTAAAATGGTAATAATATGTTTATGAAACAGTTAATTAATAAAGGGAAAATGAGACATCCACCCAAACGTAGCTAACTGCTACAAAGGAAACCCATACGGGTTCCTAGAAAGAAAAGCTTCGTAGTTGAAGAAAAATTTGTCCTGGTCCGGGACAGGTACAGTAAGTATTTGTATAAACCGGGCACAGGGACCAATTAGCTTTTTTTGATAGCACCGCTAAATGTAGTACACTTCATTTTCAAATAAAGCAAACAGCACAGAGGAAGAACAGGTTAAGACTTGGACATAATTGTAAGCTTAAAAGGTAGCAAAGGCAATGCTCTCTTTTAGAACCAATGTTCTAAACAGATTATTTTGCCTCAATCATGGCTGAAAAAAAAAACTATATCATTGTCGCAACACACACACTTGATGCTTTCAAAAGTTGCCAATTGGAATTACAACCGAGCTGTGAGTGACCTACCATGAAGAGCTCGTTTGGGGCCCTGGAGCCATGTTTTGATTAGGAGGCCCAGCATTTCTGCTAAGTGGAAAGACTTCATTCTCACCCTGGAATACTTTGTTGTAATCTTCTACCAACAAGCGGGGCTCCCATGCAGAAAGTTGGTCGATGAGATATTACGGTTACGGAGCTATCTTGTTTGTGCCACCTCAGGGAAAGGTGCAGCTGCTTACACAGGGGTTGGCGGGCTCAGTGGTTTTCAGTACTCTGCATGAGTTACAAGAAGACATCAACAGTGTAAAACAAATTGATCATTAAAACTATTGTCCTCTCTTAAAATCAACCAATGCAGCTAGAAATAAATCTATTAGGAGAGTACTGACACAAAAATTTTGTTTCTAACTTTTGTGCTTCTTTAGGGAGTTCCTGATCCCACAATTAGCCTCAATTCCTTGAGCAGCACAAATAATTATCAGATCACATTTTATGCAGCTAGATTAAATTGTACTCCAAGTGCAGCGCTATTTTAGATGTGAGGCAGGAGACTATTCACATTACCAAAACCATAGTTGGCATTCATGCGATGTGACAAACAATTCAAGCACGAGTCAGTTGGCTCAAAGCAGTTAGTTGACAGTGATATAAAGACATCGTCATTAAAAGCAGTCAAATTGACTCTTCCAATTGTGCATTTCTTTAAATGCAGGTGGACTCGCTCCCCTGTTATCCTGTCGAGTGTTGAATTATCTGTTTTTGCAGCATGGTCATAGTGTGTGTATATGCGTCAGTTGTGTCTGGCACCATGAGAACTCCACATCCGAGTTTTGGTGATATGAACAGATTTCTGTTTGACATCTGAAGCCGCACTACACTTGGCGCATGTTTTGACATGTCACACTAAAAGGTAATGTATTTATTATTAATATTTCTGCATTACTAAACAAGGAATCGAGGCTTCTTTGCATAATTACTGAGTTGATTGCTATCCATTATTGGTATAAAAACGAGGCAATAATATTGTGGTATACTTTTAAAAAAAATATTGTGCCCTCTCTTCCGTGCAAACAATGACAAACAACCTAATAATAATTGTTTTGATGTCAAATTCAGACTGAATAAGGGAAACTTCAAAAGGGGAAGGTCATTTTTCTTACTTACAAATAATTATCGTCATCATCAACACCCAATGCTGGGCAAAGGCCTCTCCCATACTTCTCCAACAACCCCAGTCATGTACTAATTCTGGCCATGTCGTCCCTGCAAACTTCTTAATCTCATCCACCCACCTAACTTTCTGCCGCCCCCTGCTAGGCTTCCCTTCCCTTGGAATCCAGTCCGTAACCCTTAATGACTATCGGTTATCTTCCCTCCTCATTACATGTCCTGCCCATGCCCATTTCTTTTTCTTGATTTCAACTAAGATGTCATTAACTCGCGTTTGTTCTCTCACCAAATCTGCTCTTTTCTTATCCCTTAACGTTATACCCATCATTCTTCTTTCCATAGCTCGTTGCGTCGTCCTCAATTTAAGTAGTTTCTGCCCCGTGGGTGAGTACTGATAAGACACAGCTGTTATACACTTTTCTCTTGAGGGATAATGGCAACCTGCTGTTCATGATCTGAGAATGCCTGCCAAACGCACCCCAGACCATTCTTATTCTTCTGATTATTTCCGTCTCATGATCCGGATCCGCCGTCACTACCTGCCCTAAGTAGATGTATTCCCTTACAACTTCCAGTGCTTCACTACCTATTGTAAACTGCTGTTCTCTTCCGAGACTGTTAAACATTACTTTAGTTTTCTGCAGATTAATTTTTAGACCCACTCTTCTGCTTTGCCTCTCCAGGTCAATGAGCATGCATTGCAATTGGTCCCCTGAGTTACTAAGTAAGGCAATATCATCAGCAAATCGCAAGTTACTAAGGTATTCTCCATTAACTTTTATCCCCAATTCTTCCCAATCAAGGTCTCTGAATACCTCCTGTAAGCACGCTGTGAATAGCATTGGAGAGATCGTATCTCCCTGCCTGACGCCTTTCTTTATTGGGATTTTGTCGCTTTCTTTATAGAGGACTACGGTGGCTGTGAAGCCGCTATAGATATCTTTCAGTATTTTTACATACAGCTCGTCTATGCCCTGATTCCGTAATACCTCCCTGACTGCTGAGGTTTTGACAGAATCAAACGCTTTCTCGTAATCAATGAAAGCTATATATAAGGATTGGTTATATTCCGCGCATTTCTCTATCACCTGATTGATAGTGTGAATATGGTCTACTGTTGAGTAGCCTTTACGAAATCCTGCCTGGTCCTTTCCTTGACAGAAGTCTAAGGTGTTCCCGATTCTATTTGCGATCACCTTAGAAAATAGTTTGTAGGCAAGTGACAGTAAGCTGATCGGTCTATAATTTTTCAAGTCTTTCGCGTCTCCTTTCTTATGGATTAGGATTATGTTAGCGTTCTTCCAAGATTCAGGTACGCTCGAAGTCATGAGGCATTGCGTATACAGGGTGACCAGTTTCTCTAGAACAATCTGCCCACCATCCTTTAACAAATCTGCTGTTACCTGATCCTCCCTAGCTGCCTTCCCCCTTTGCATAGCTACCAAGGCTTTCTTTACTTCTTCCGGCATTACCTGCGGGATTTCAAATTCCTCTAGACCATTATCTCTTCCATTATCATCGTGGGTGCCACTGGTACTGTATAAATCTCTATAGAACTCCTCAGCCACTTGAACTATCTCATCCATATTAGTAATGATATTGCCGGCTTTGTCTCTTAATGCATACATCTGATTCTTGCCAATTCCTAGTTTCTTCTTCACTGCTTTTAGGCTTCCTCCGTTCCTGAGGGCACGTTCAATTCTATCCATATTATACTTCCTTATGTCAGCTGTCTTACGCTTGTTGATTAACTTCGAAAGTTTTGCCAGTTCTATTTCAGCTCTAGGTTTACAGGGTTTCATACATTGGCGTTTCTTGATCAGATCTTTCGTCTCCTGCGATAGCTTACTGGTATCCTGTCTAACAGAGTTTATACCGACTTCTATTGCACACTCCTTAATGATGCCCACAAGAGTGTCGTTCATTGCTTCAACACTAAGATCCTCTTCCTGAGTTAAAGCCGAATACCTGTTCTCTAGCTTGATCTGGAATTCCTCTATTTTCCCTCTTACCGCTAACTCATTGATCGGCTTCTTATGTACCAGTTTCTTCCATTCCCTCCTCAGGTCTAGGCTAATTCGAGTTCTTACCATCCTATGGTCGCTGCAGTGCACCTTGCTGAGCACATCCACATCTTGTATGATGCCGGGGTTAGCGCAGAGTATGAGGTCTATTTCATTTCTAGTCTCGCCGTTCGGGCTCCTCCACATCCACTTTCGGCTATCCCGCTTGCAGAAGAAGGTATTCATTATCCGCATATTATTCTGTTTCGCAAACTCTACTAATAACTCTCCCCTGCTATTCCTAGTGCCTATGCCATATTCCCCCACTGCCTTGTCTCCAGTCTGCTTCTTGCCTACCTTGGCATTGAAGTCGCCCATCAGTATAGTGTATTTTGTTTTCACTCTACACATCTCCGAATCCACGTCTTCATAGAAGCTTTCGACTTTCTGGTCATCATGACCGGATGTAGGGGCATAGACCTGTACAACCTTCATTTTGTACCTCTTATTAAGTTTCACAACAAGACCTGCCACCCTTTCGTTAATGCTATAGAATTCCTTTATGTTACCAGCTATATTCTTATTAATCAGGAATCCGACTCCTAGTTCTCGTCTCTCCGCTAAGCCCCGGTAGCACAGGACGTGCCCGCTTTTTAGCACTGTACATGCTTCTTTTGGCCTCCTATAACTTCACTGAGCCCTATTACATCCCATTTACCGCCCTCTAATTCCTCCAATAGCACTGCTAGACTCGCCTCACTAGATAACGTTCTAGCGTTAAACATAGCCAGGTTCATATTCCAATGGCGGCCTGTCCAGAGTGACTTACAAATAGCACGACACAAAAGTCTCTTTCCTGAAGCTGACAGCATTTAAGCATTGCAATGTGGCAAGCTAGAGTTCAAACATATTTATAACTAAATTAAAAAGCTAAAGGGCCCTTCATCAATAAATGCAAGTATAGCTCACTTTCATGCATGTCAGAGAACAAAGTAAGAATTCTATGTAATTAAGGTTATAAAATGCGTCACATTTACCTTCTAGTCACGGATGACGCTGAAGCAGCAGCTTTGTCAACCAGTCTGGCACTGTTTTGATACAGTGCGACAGCACGTTAGCCCCACGTTGGGTCGTTCCTAGACGCATATGAAATTCAGACACTGATCAGCTGATGCAGGCAGTACAAACCACTACTCAAACTAGAATAGTGAAATAGCGCAATGGCTACCAACAGCCTTAAGCTGCGCTGGCTTATATCAAGGAAACAGTACAAATGCGATAGCTCACTGTTCAACAAACAATTTGCGCTCTGCGTTGGCCTTGTTTCTCTCTGCAGCCAAATCAACTCTACATTACTTCAAGGCCACATTCAATGACACCTATGAATCACTTTGGCCAAGGTTTTGCTCTTGCAGTGAGCAAGGCCACCGGCATGGACTTCTCTCTACCATTGGCACAGAATGCCGTATGGACAGTGCCAGCTTACATAGAATTTCAAATGCAACCTCCCAGGTGAAGACAGGTGCTCTGGAAAAAAGAAAAAACTGGAAAAGAAAGGAAGACTGATATGCTCGGAACAACAAAAATAGAAAAAGATGCAGACGACACTGACTTCACACCACTCTGTGACAACACTGTAAGCGACACGGCTGTCCTGACAGTCACCTGGGTTAGTGCAGCACAGAAACCATTCAGTAAAAATAGCACGAGGGCCAACTGAAAGTTACAGTATCTTAATTAAAGAATTTTTGTTTAAATAAACTATACACTTAAAGAAACTTTTAAGTAAGTTATGTGCATTCAACCAAAACAATACACACAAAAATAACTTAAAGTTCACCATTATTTTCGGATCGGTGTTTCACATTTCACACAGGAGCATCAAAAAGTGCCGCACAGTACTAAATTTCTTGAACTTGAAAATTTCTCTAATGTGCAGGGGCTAATGTGCCAGTACCATATCCATGTTGCAAAGAGGCAAGCGAACAGAAAATACTGCTAACAAACCTCAAAAAAAAAAAAAAAAAACGCAATCTGATACAGGCTCCTTCAATAACTGCACGAAGCAAAAAGGGGAAAAAAATACACTTACCGAACCGAAATGAAGCGGTGTTGCTGCCATTCTTGCGAACACAATCCGAAGTTCTCCACTCAAAAAGTCACAGCACGAACAAACAGCTGCCACCGCTGCCGAAAGTGGCCGAAAGTTTCAACATCGCGCAACATGGCTTCAAAATCCGCAGCAAAAAACGCGCGAAAAGGCATCGTAGCATGTGGCGTCCCCTGCACTGCGCTTGAATAAGGCTACCTAATCTTTTCTCACGCTTACATATTTTTACTTTAAAACAACTTTAACGCACAGCATATATTTTTTCTTGCTCTTCATGTACATTTTAAATTGTGCGTCTTCTTCGCAGGCTGCAAGTCACAGCATTCCACAACTGTTCCTGCAGGTTTGAACAGGCGGACATGCGCGCTTCGAAACGTGCGTAGGCGCGCGCGTCGAGGCACCCTATACGTAGAAAATATATTTAAAAAAAAACAGTTTCCGTGCTCTCATAGGGGAACACATACAGGTGCATGACTACGCTACAAGGGGTTTCGTATGCCCTATCAACGCAGTTATTCCCTAACATTTTCCCGAGCACGCCAGCAACTTCCGCGCTTGCAAAATTTGTCGTCTGGACTCCCCCTCGCCTCCAATTCATTGAGGCTGCTCTGGATCCTCCCTCGCAGTGCGCCTTCTAAACTGTGACCCTTTTTCTGAGCAATTGTCTTCACAATGGTTGGAAATGTACGACTTGGAGACACCAAACGGTAGCCAGAGCTTCGAAATTGTTTCACATATTTTTTCTGACTAAATGTTTTCACAATTGCTAGTGTGTATAGCTCAGAGCCATCAAGTGCTAGCCATCTTGAAGATGGGTAAACTACAGCTTGACACAGCACTAGCTGCTTCAAGCTTGCTCAGGATGCGTCAAGCTAGCTATAGTGGCCAATTTGTGCTTTCTGGTATATAATGGCTCATCATGCAGAAGTGGTGCACTTCAAAGCCACCACGTCTGTTCACTGGCTCCATGCTGAACTCCTCCCTGTCCGCAGAAGGCGTAGGTTGCAACCTCAGAGCCTGCATGGACACGTAGCTACTCGCGAGGACTTTTTTCCTCCATGCAGCATACCAACAACACCCGACTCACCGGAGAAATTTAGGTGCTTACATTGTTTTTCTTGGGGCCATAGCAGCTCTCCTCGACTGGGCCAGCCGCAACTTTCGTAAGTGTAACTTATGAACTGAAGTGTAACTTATACCATGGCCTTGGAAATAGGAAATTTCATCACATCACATGACTGTATTACCTTAAAGACCACCGATATTGGGGTATTGCATAATGGGGGGGGGGGGGGGAGGGGTATAGGTAGAAGTAGTCACATATACAAAAAAAAATTATTGCTTAAATATGGCAGTTATACAATCAGAAAATGTATAGATATATATAGATGGACAAAAGTGATGTCATGTGGAAGGCCATTCCAGTCTATGGCTGAGCAAGGAAAGAATGATGCAGCAAACGTAGTATGAGCACATGGACAGGCAACCTGCAGGGGATGACCAATGCGGAGCGAAATGCGTGCCAGAGGGCTGATGTAAGGCGGCATACGAAGTGAGCTGGAAAAAAAAAACCCTTGGAAGTACATCACGATCACGTAAACACCTAGTTCTTCTTCTAAACGCCAACTGGCGCAACAAGAAAAAAAGGATGTAATTTAAGAAGTTTACAAGCGTTTTAATCTTTTAAATTCCTCTCCACTAAAACCGAAAATTGTTACACATAATGAAAGTTACACTGACGCTTATATCTGAGTAACAAAAACAGTTCTCAAAGGCTTCTGCAGGCTGCATGCACCAGAAGCGATCGCAGAGGCAGGAACACCTTGAGCCTGGTTGCCATGTTTTAGACATCATCTATATAAAACCACATCATTGAGCATGCAGTACCCTTGGCCACTCTTAAATAATCCTCTCAGGCTCAAACTCGGACCAATGGGTATGCGTCAATAGGTATACACCACTCTTCAATTAAAAAATAGATCATTTAAAATTTCTCCGGTGCTGGGTAGAATTGACCCCACATTGTACACATTCGCGCAATCTTGTCTGAACATATATTATTACATGCGCCATGATCGGACTTTACGGCGTAATTGCTAGATGGCACCGTGTGGTACAGAGGAGAAATGCCAGAGAACCACGGCTGCAGTACACGCCTCATACATGGCATGTTTCAGCGGTATGTGGGAATACGGTGTCACTACATTGCTTTAATGCAAATTGTATTATCATCGGTAGTCATCCTGAAAAGGTTGCTGTCAGAATTTTTTTCTTTAAATGACAAATCAGCGACCGAACAAAAAAATACTGATCAACAGATTCAATTTCGTTATAGAAATGCCAGTGACCTTGTAAATAAAACCTCGTAAGACATACTCTGAAAGTCAGATGAGGATGTCATAGATTATTTGATGCCATACAAATCAACATTTCTCACGGTGAGGTACAAACAGAGACGGCAGCACTATATGTCCACCCACAGATGGTCACGGTAACTATGGTGCTGTGATGACTGTGTGTGCAAACTATATATGGACAACGAGACACAATCTCTTCAATGCTATTCACTGCGTGCTTGGAAGGGGTATTCAAGCTATTAAAATGGGAAGGCTTAGGAGCAAGGATCAATGATAAATATCTCAGCAACCTTTGATTTGCAGATGACACTGTACTGTTCAGCAAAACTACAAGTTACAACAAATGATCGAGGACCTTAACAAAGAGAGTATGAGTGGGGCTGAAAATTAATATGCAGAAGACAAAAATAATGATCAATAACCGGGAAAGGGAACAAGAGTTCAGGATCGCTAGTCAGCCTCTAGAGTCTGTGAAGGAGTATGTTTACCTAGATCAATTACTCACAGGGGCCCTGATCGTTAGAAGGAAATTAACAGTAGAATAAAAATGGGTTGGAGTGCATTCAGCACACATTGTCAGATCCTGACTGGAAGCTTACCATTATCATTGAAAAGAAAGTGTACAATCAATGCATTCTACTGGTGCTAATATGTGGGGCAGAAACTTGGAGACTGACAGAGAAGCTCGAAAACAAGTTAAGGACCATGCAAAGAGCGATAGAACAAAGAATGTTAGGCATAACATTAAGAGACAGGAAGACAGCAATGTGGATCAGAGAGCAAGCAGGGATAGTCAATATACTAAGTGACATTAAGTGAAAGAATGGAGCTGGGCAGGCCATGTAATTCGTAGGTTAGATAACTGGTAGACCATTAGAGTTACAGAATGGATGCCAAGCGCACACGAGGACGGCAGAAGATTAGGTGGGGTGATGAAATTAAGAAATTCGCAGGCACTAGTTGGAATCACTTGACACAGGACAGCAGTAATTGTAGATCGCAGGAAGAGGCCTTCGTCCTGCAGTGAATATAAAATGGGCTGCTGCTGATGATAATAGCGCTAACAGTACATACAACTCTATATGTCTACACATCACTACATAAAAGCATGCATATACATAGGCTATTTACATGGCAAGAGAGAGCCCCTGCTGTAAGACGGGTAGCTCACATCTTTGCCCCACCGTCTCGCGACATATCATTTAGTTCTATCTTGGTTGCTCCAAAATCCTTAAAAGAAATATTGCTGTAGGATGCTCCTTCGATGGCGATTTGGAGTTTCCAGCTCATAACCATGCTTTACGATGCAGCCTTAATTAAGGGG
The DNA here is from genome assembly GCF_050947875.1 of Dermacentor variabilis. Classification (NCBI taxonomy): domain Eukaryota; kingdom Metazoa; phylum Arthropoda; class Arachnida; order Ixodida; family Ixodidae; genus Dermacentor; species Dermacentor variabilis. The sequence continues at coordinate 143,749,159 of NC_134573.1, forward strand.
GCTGCCACAGAATCTGCAGCACGTCAGCGTTCTCCTACCGTGCAGTGAACACATCTTGGGTAGTGTCACGCAAATATTCATATCATCAAACACTAATCGAACTGTCTAGGTTTTTGGAGTTGTACGCAATTAATGTGTTTTGATAACACAAATTTTCAAACATTCACCTGTAGCCAATCATTACAGTGTATAGATGGACATTATAGTGCCATGCCTGGGTGAAAACAAATCGTGCAAGGCCAGCTCAAATGCGTCAATTTATCGCAACTGGAAACCACTCTTTTCAGAGTTAAATGTGTGGAGCAGTACATTATTTTTTCCACTATATCTTGCGGATAGATACCTGATCAACTTGGACAGTGCAATTTCTTTTACATAAATATGGAAAACAGTCTGTATTCAATACTTCACCATGCTGACCCTGCAGTAGTGCGTCCTCTGTTCTTTTAATGTCGACTTTTCCCGAATGGTATCCATATTCAATAAGAAAATTTTACTATAGGAACAATCCTGGTCACGGAGCTATTTCTTGCAGCGTACCGGCCCTGTAGAAAGAGGCAATAAAAGCAACTCGCTACGTGTGGCGATATCACACTGAACGTCACAAGACAGCGGTGTTGGCTGGGTGGGTCATTTCTCAACTGAGTTTGTGTTTTGCATTTTTTTTTTTTGTCATGAAGCCAGAACAACAACATTTTAATGCAGAGATTTCTAGAAACCATGACTCTCTATCCCACTGCTTTACGACCATGGTTAATAATCTCCACAGACTATCAGCAAATATAGTTCGAACTGTATCACAAGAACACGCACGCTATCACTTGGACTCTTCTAGTGTTTCGTTAAAGGTGTGAAATCGAGGCATTTATAAGCAACGAACACAACTTTACAGCCATAGTACTACTGTATATCAGGTGAATTCAAGAGGTTTGCACTATCGGCACCATAAATTTGGAACAGGCAAACACGACAGGAATCGAAACGAGTGCACGTCTCCAATTTTACATAAAGCTGTGTTCTCAAAACAAAACACCACTAGGGCATCGGAACATAAATGGCAGCGTCCATCGGGAAAATTGGTTGAAGCATGAGCGGTCGTCCTTAATCTCCAATGCCAGAGAGATTCACACCGAGCCCATGGCCGTGCACGGTGACGGTGGTCGGAACTTTATGACCGCTCCTCATATATAGCGCACAGGAACGTATCGTTCATGTCACGCCAACAAGATAATGGAAACAAAATAAAAGAAACATACATGGTGAAATAATATGTTTTATTATAAATATACTCAGCAACTAAAGTAAAACCATCAACCTAAAGGTGACTTCCGAATTGCAACACATGGATGAGGCAATGTTGCAGGTACACAAGAGAGAAGCAGATGAGGCTACAAGTACAACATGCGTTTGGTGCACTCCCGCGTAAAAGCACACATCTGAGATGCAAAATGTGAAATCTCTGCGGTACGTCGATGCATTTAACCTCCAAAGGGAAGGGGAAAATACAAATAATGGGGACGAGCTAAAAAGGAGATGCTCTTCAAGCAGCCTCGAAATGAAGGCACTTGCGACGAGCCTAGCTACAAGTACTGATAAATAAAGTACATTTGGAGCAATAATAATATATAAAAAACTGGCGATTAACTTTAGTACAGTTTTTTTTTTCTCTCTCTCTCTCTCTTTGCTACAAAGCTTGGAGCTATCACAAGAAACCAGGTGTGAGTATTTTCCGAGCACCGTGCTCATAATTGTAGTAACTGCAACGTGAAGACCGAAATATGAGAAAAAAAGAAACGCTCAGAAAACACTTAAAAAAAAAAAAGAAAGCAGGTGCCACAAATGCAGGAAATAGGTCACAACACATAGCACTTGCTGGTGCCGGCTTTTGCGGTGCTGGTCGCTGTTGAGAAACTTTATTGTGCCACTACAGTATGCTCCTCAGGGGTATAATATTTATGCAGACGTGCAGTTCCTCTTCCCGATCTAGGCTCGAAAAAAAAAAAACCTTATTGTATGCACGTTGTACAAAGTATCAGTAACTGCGGCAATGGCCTGGCTTCCTCGTGTGCAATCACTACGGATGAAAGTTAAAGGTGATTCTGTCCCATACCTGTGTCAGCTTAGCAACACATCGGAGGCATAAGGCAATATACTATTATGCTTGCCACAAATCTCTAAACGCATTATTTTGCGACTCGGCATCACGTTGTGCACACATACGTATGCACGCACGCGCACACACACACACACACTACACACGCTCGCATGCACACTGTGAAAAAAAAAAAAAACACATAAGAAGAGTGTCCCCCGCGATGAACAGTTCAGAGATACAGTGCATCACACATTGAGTTAGTTGATACATGAGATAACTGTCCTCGGAGAGCCCTAGTGGTACAACAAAGAAAACGAAAGAAAGAAAAGAAATCTAGGTGTTACAAGTAATTCACTCTGTTGCGCAAAACAATGAATGGACAGGACTTAAGCGAGAAACACACGACACCAGAGTGCAGACTAACAACAGTTCGCACTCAGGTGGCGTGTTGCTTTTTTCGCTTAAGTCCCGTCCCTTCGTCGCTTTGCATATTTTAGTTTGTGCTCAGGTGTCATGCGTTCTTTTCCTCGCTAAGCCCTGTCCTTTCGTCGCTTTGCACAACAGTGTTCATTATGTCAAACCAACTAGCCCATTGAGGAATTTTCTTTAATTACTAGATGTTACAGCGCACATCACGTAAAAAAAAAGATTCACCAACGATTACCACACTCCCTGATGCAAAATTTTAGCGCAGCTCTACACGTTTGCATTTCGCGCTATACTGGCTAGCGAGGACAATCTGTCTCGTGCGGCACATTGCAAATAAAGTGCAGTGTGACGCGACTGCCTCGCTAATCGGGAGATCACAACAGGCACCGTGTAGGCAACGCATGGGTGACGCGTAGGCGCGATTCGCAGCAGTTGCCGCACAGACAGACCTCTGCTCAGGCAGTGCTTGTTTTCGTATATGGTACCGTGCGACGCGGTAGCCACGTGCAATCGGTGAACAGACGATGGCGCACTCCTCTGGCTCCCTCTCGTAGCCATTTTCGTGCAGCACTACATTTTTTTTCTCACACTTTCGCCATACCCTTTTCTATTTTCCACCTCATGGTCCCGCTGCACCCTCTTCTCCGCTTTCCACCTCGCACCTTTTTGCTGTCCAATTTTTTTCATCCCCTGTTGCGCTACGCGTTCGCTCGGCTAAACCATAGGGCAACGTCTACACTCGCCGCAGGAACGGGCACCTAAAAGCTGTGCTTCAAAAAAATAATAAAAGAATAGGTCAGCCACAGCCAAGCGAGGGCAAGTTACACAGCTGCCAACAGCACCTGTGTGTGTGATGTGCCAGAAAAGAGCTGCGACATTTTTTTGAAGCATGCACATGACATGCCGTTTTGTTGTTTCAAGGCTCCCACCAGCTTTTCTTCCCCCGCACAAAATCACAGTTGAGGATAGGTTCTGGTGGTGGTGCAAAAACCATCAGTCAAAAAAAGAACTAGGCTGACAAAAGGGCAACACAGGGTGCACGATTAGAGAAAAAAATATGTTCTAGTGCCAAGCAAGGCTGTCATGGCATCGCCCGCTGCCTGCAAAGCATACAGAAAGGTTCAGCAAGCCAGAGGAAATGGCTTGGCGGTGCGCTCGGGCAACTATCCCAAGCCTCAAGTTGCCAAGGCTTTCACGAATCCACTCAGAAAAGTCCCGCCCTTCTCAGCTAAAAGCAATTATGGTCACTCGCTAAAGCACTCACTAAAGATGTCGTTAGAATCCTAAAGTCTGTCTGTAGACACAATGCACACACCGCACATTCGAAGAAAAGGTCCTTCAACAAAGCAGCAGACTAACTAGGTGAAAACAAACACTATACATACCAGGACAATTTGTGCAGTGCCAAGCTATGCTTAACACTAATTTCACTTTTAGCAAACATCGCTATATGGTGCTAACTACATTCACATGGAAGAGCCTTCTAAAACGCTCCCACAACCAACTGGTATGTAGCACAGTGCCACAACATAAATGTTATAAGACAGTGCCTAAGGTAATATGTTCAACAAGGAACACAATGTGAACACAGGCAGAAAAAAATGAAGAACCCTAAAAACTAAAGAGGCAGTTGCAGTGGCTAGGCTGCTATCTTTCCTTGCAGGAACGCGGGCACATACATGCACACACACACACATACACACAAATAAAAACACATGCATAGACGTGCACAAACACACACACGCCTCACTGTCACCGCACAAAAGTACTGCTCAAAAATGCATCACACTTTAAAATTGAAAAGAGGGGGGGGAAGAAATAAAATTTTGAAACTCTTCAAGAAACGAGACAAGGAGAGAGCAGTTGAGATGCAGAGCCCGAATTATGCACAGCACGGCCGAAGACTTCACCATCCTTAGCGGCACAATATGCAGGGCCAATGCATGTCCGACGTTGGAGGGAGGCCATGCGGGACCTACATCGGTCAATGTTGGCCAGACATTGGCCCCGTTTGGGAGGCCAGATCCATTATGCGGGCAGGGTCAGAGTTCTTGTCCGTGCCACCATCACTGTGACTGGTGCCTTCGTAATCGTCGTATGCATTCCAGGGTCCTTTGCTGTCCTGGATGGGGAGGATGCTCAGAGAGGAGCGCGAAGAAGTGCTGCTTGTAGAATGAGTTGACGAGCACAAAGCCAGTCGCTGCAGGGCTTCCTCGTCCTCCGATCCTTTCGGCTCTGTGAACAAGGAGGGGGGGAAATGAGAACAACCCCAAGTGGTTGCTCTTTGCGTTTCACTGCCCTAAACTGCCGCGCATGCTTTATGTATCGACACGTTGGAAAGTAGTGCAAAAAGTGAGGAAAAAGAAAGGAGGGCTACAGGGCAGTCCAATCACCCTTATTTTTTTTCCCATCCTGTCAACGTACTATCCAGCCCAGCAAAGCATCATGCTTTATGTAGTCCTTCATACACTGTTAACAGGTCTGTGTTAAGGTACTAAGGGTGTGCAAATATTCCAAACTTTCAAAAATTGGCTACAACAGTGCCCTATTCAATTTGGTCTTCAGACCAAATAGTCAGTACTCATAAATGTGAATATTTTTACAATAGCTTTCGATTATTTCAGAACTGAGTGCAATCAAACATAAGATCACAGCAAAAGTGAAATGAATGTAAACTCAGTGGCGCCCATAGTATAGGTATAAAACCTCAGAACTGACGTAATGGATCAGGCTGCATCACTCGGGAAGCCAGACATTTTACTGGCTATGCGGCGACCATTCACTCTCTCCTAAAAGCTGTCTACGTGCAAACAGACTGCTTATTGGTTCCAAATGCTCCATTTGTGCCTATAACAATTAACGCTTGATAATGTGTAGTGTAATTACAAAATATTGGTAATATTATTAATACAAGGATGTGAACCTGGTTTTGTAGTTATTGTGAAAAAATGGCTATGAATTATTCAAAAAGTATTCTGTACTTGATTTCCTTCTAGCACTTTTTGATTTGTATTCGACTCAATCTCAAAAATAGCTATTCGCACACCCGCAGTTTTTATGAATAGAGAAAACTGCGGGGCTAAATTTTGTTGCAATTAACATTTCCGCCGGCACCGTAGGCATTGCCTTGATATTCCGTATAAAGTCCAAGTGCAATAACATCGTCGCTGTGCACCGTATGCTGTTTGTGCGAGTGAAAGCGTGTAAGAGTGAGCCCACAATGATGGCTAAATCTTGCGCATGCAAGGGAGGAAAGCAGGGAAGCGTGCCATCTTCTATTGTGTGCAAGGCACGGGAGGATGGGAAAGGGTTTCTTCTACTCCGGTGGTGGCTGCATATGATGCGGCTGCACGGGCCCTATTTCGAAAGCGATCTGCGATAGGGACAGAATGCGCCGAGTACTGATAGCTTCGGATAAGCTCGCTGCTTGGTTCGCACTGAAGCGAGGCAGCATGAAGGTCAATTTTCTTGCTGCTGGTACCGCACTTCCTCGCTACAGCGTTTTGACAGCAAGTCCGCACCGTCATCAAGTGAGATGTATTCATGTTTGCTTGTGTGCGCGTCACACCATGCTTGTTAATTTAGTTAGTAAATGTTTACATGTCTATACGGCCAATAAAACTGCCATCATTACTTCATTTAGCAGTCTACTAATTTGCTATTGCTATCTATGCTTCGCCTTTTTGGATGAAACTGCGACTCTTGTTGGTCACAACCACATGAAGCCAGCAGATAATGAAACCAGGAAAGATAAAGAGAAAGTAGCAGTTGCTTCTAAGTGAAATGTAAAAATAATGAGGAAAACGAAAATGAATGAAATTAATTTTCTGCAAAGGAGGACCAAAACCCCCATCTTCCACATTATGCACGCAGTGCTCTACCACTAAGCTATTATATGGCAGCAGCCTTCCCATCTGCTTTCCTGTATATTTCAGGTGTTCGCACAAGATCCAGGCCTGGAAGTGCTAGCAAGCACAGCTTAAAGGGCACGGCGGTGGATGCGAAATCTCTTTTAACAGTAGGCTTCGCATATTACTGTAACTGGGAGCAGCCAACTGGCCAATAAATCCTGTATGCTACACCTCATGGCATCTTTTCTGGGTGTCATTTTTTGTTGGCTTCGTGTATGACACCTCTAGTTCTGTTCCGCCTTTAAGTTGCATGCAGCTGACAACACTTTGTTGTTTGTCGCCTTCTTTTTTACAGCGAAAGCTGTATATGACTAATCTTCCATAGTTTTTCCGGCGTCTGGCAACAGAAACGGACTTAGCAATTTCTAACAAACCCATACACAATGGGTTCCATTGTTTGTTTTGTGTGTGATCGCCTACGGATGCACTGTGGCGGTGAAGATATCAAAATGCAAAACAGAATAAAATGCTCGCCGTTAAATATAGCGTGACGTCAAGGTTATTGCAGTATTTAAGCAGGAGAGCTATCAGCGCTAAAAACAGCTGTGTTATCGATGGGACGGCCACATATATTTTATGCACCTGAAAAACAACATGCGTATGAGGAACGCCGGAGGGAACAGCAACGAGAATGTAAACAGCGCTGGTGCGAAATGACCACTGACAAAGAACGTCCTTGCGATGCTGAACAAGAACGACAACCCCAAGCCCGGGCAACCATTCCTTTCTGTGAAGATGGAATGGTTGTGAAAGCACTTTGCTTTTTGTTTGGGAGCTTTGACTGCCGTCAGCTTTCACTGCCATTCCATCTTTACAGGGTGGAATGGTTGTCATTTTTTTAATGCACGTTGACATTTCACAACAAAATCAAGTACAGTCAAGCCTGATTATAATGAAGTCGCTTCTGGCATGAAGATACGTTTGTTATATCCAATGTTCGCTAAAAGCACTTATATTCGTCAATGTTGGCATTGACAAGAACCACTTTAGATTTACTTTGTTATATCCGATAATTCATTATATCTGTGTTTGTTATAATGGGCTTTGACTCTATTGCTCACTTCATGCTCACTTAATTTCAAGGCTTTTGTCTGAAAAAGTTGGACACCGTGAGACAGGAGCATAACTTACCTAAAGGCTCTTCCTTCTCCACTTTAGTGGAAATGCAAAGGTTCTCGGGTCCTGGTGGCCCTTTGCCATCGGGAGTGCTCTTGCTTTTGGGCTTGCGCTTGCGAGTCTGGATGCTCTCCTTTCGCATTGCCAAGGGCCGGTTTATCTGCGCAATGATGAGGAGAGACACGTGTGGGAGATCGTTCAAGAGGCCAGCCCGAACAACATCACTCTGAGCTTGGTGCTCCTCGCTGGGAATTCGGATTTTTATTTTTGCTGCTTACTGTAAGAAGAATAACAAAGGAGCTAATTCTGCCGGCCACTTGATAACTACGCAGCCGACGGGTGACACCTGAACATCGGCCAGCAGGGAGGAGAAACGTAGTCGGGTAAAAAAAAAAAAGACAGCTTAGAAGAAAGTAGAGATGGGGAGAAAGAGAAAAGCGAAAAAAAGAAAGCGCCAATTACAATGTTTAGACAAGAGCTGCAGAGACTTCCACACTCGCAGCCCCAAATTCGCTGATGCATATATTTAGGGGTGAAAGCAGCCAAGGGCGTTTTGGAGCAGCTCCGGGAACAAAAAAATTGCTATTTTGAAGCACATTTGGAGCAAGAATTGCTCATTTTGGAAGCAACTTGATAAAGCACAACATACAAGTGAAATACAGGCAGATAAAAAAAAGAAGGTGTTCATTATTCGACTTTGCAGAACAGTATTAAGTTACACACTGGCTGTGCCAGCTAAGTGAGGCCACGAAATAAATAATCATTGGCTTTACCAAAACCATGCTCACTTTGCTGGTGGTCTTGTTGTTCATGCTTGTCATAACTATTTTCTTTTCTTTTGCACACAAATACATAAGTAACATGTAGGTTTAATTAGATAAGTTACTTTTAACTAAATTAGTCGATAATGTGTCAATGCAAAGGTTGTGATGGGTGTGAAAAAAATGACAGATTACAGTGTTTAAAGCAACTTAGGTTTCATGTTGTCTTTCTTTACGACCAGGAAAAAAGACAAACAGCAAAAATTGTTAAACATACCACGTGGCATGGCGCCCTCGTGCCAGTAGTATTGGGAGTCCCAAACATAAACCTCGTCAACTAGTGCACTGCATTTTACTCCCGTTCAAACCACCGCCGCTGCAGCTTCGCATTTGACAAAGACCAAAGATATGCGCAGAAAGTTTGTAGTTGAAGAGGTTTATGTTTGACAATGCTGAAATCTCGAGCAAGCAAACACGCTGCAATGGAGCTTTCTTTTCTCTCTTTCTCTCTCTCTTTACTAAATTTCGTGGCATTTCCTCGTTGCCACAAAAAGGACCAAACAATATATATATATAGATTGATTTAAATGCTATTTTTGGTCATTTCTCTGCGTGTTTCACAACTATTGTATTGACACCATATGAATAAGGTGACTTAATAATAGTTAACTAATTGCAGTTAATTATTTAAGCAGAATTAAAAACACCCATGACTACCATATAATGCAGAATATAGGTCGAGGCGGAATATAGGTCGACCCCCTTACATTGAAGCAAAGAAGTCAATAAAAAAATTATAAGGTACAAAACTTCCGTTTTATTTAGAGAAGCTGCCAGATTCGTTGCCTGCTTATTCGTTCGAGCTGTCTGAACTCTTGTCCGAAGACGACTGCTTTTCACTGGCTGCGTCCCACAACATGTCATCCTTGGTGCTGCCCAAGGAGTTGCTAATGCAACACATCTTGAATGCTTGCGCCACCATATCATCGGGCAGCAAGCGCCATGCCTGCGACACCCATGTGGCAACAGTGGTGAGAGGCGGCCTGCGCAGCGGGCCAGTTGGGGTCGTCGGGTTGTCGCCGGCCATCCACTGATTATACTGTTCACGGACACGGTCCTTAAAGGGCTTGTTGAGCATGGCGTCATGTGTTGACGTCATGCCTCCCGGAATGACGGCAAGCTTCGTCCTCCCATCGCGGAGTGCCTGCTTCACACCTGCGGTCAAGTGTCCGCGAAAGGCATCCAAGACGAGCATGCTCGGACGCCGCAGGAGTGCGTCGGGTCGTCGATTCCAGATCGTCTTGATTCAATTGAGCATGAGGGCCTCGTCCATATAGCCCTTTTCATTCACGCGAACGACATCATCTCACGGGAAAGCCTTTTGGCAGCGTCTTCCTCTTGAAGATTATGTATGGGGGCAGCTTTCTGGCCGTCTGCAGTACACGTGAGCATCATCGTGAAGCGGGAATGCTTGTTCCCCATAGAAGAAGCTTGACTTTCTTCGCGCCGCATTTGAACACGGTGGTGGACGACTGCATGTCCAACCACACCGGCGTTTCATCAGCGTTGCCGATCTGTTCCAAAATGTAGCCATGCTGCTGCTGGAGACCGATAACATAGCGCTGGAATTCAACCAGCTTGTCCTCGTATGCCTTTGGCAGCTTCTGGCAGACTGATGTGCGCCGTCGAAGTGCGAATCCCTTGCATCGCATGAAGCGACTAACCCAGTAAATGGAGCCTTTGAATTGTTCCTTGGGCAATCTGGATTCTCGGGCGATCTCAATAGCTTTGATATGAATGTGTTCCGCTGTCACTTGCAAAGATCTGGCATGATGCTGGTGGACGAAATTCGCCAATCCGCCACTTTGTCTTCGTGCTCCGGGTGCACCATGCGGCACCCGCAAAAGGACGTCTTCCGCGCGTTGCAGGAAGACAGCTTGACTTTCTGCGTTCGCCAGTACCGAACGCTTTTTTTCGAGACGACAAAGTGCCACTGGGCGGACATGTTCCCACACATTTCAGCATATTCGATGACTTTCTTTTGAAATGACACAGTGAAGTGACGTCGAGTACTCGTACTCATTTTGCGGGTTGTCAGGAAATTAGCAACGCCAACAACGATTGCTGCACAAAAAGGGAAGATGGCATCGGTCCAACTGCGTAGGCTGCGTCGGTCACCACGGGAGCAATAACGATGCAGATGCCGAAAGATCTGCGCTCCTACATGTTGCCAGACATTTATTCAGGATGTGACAAGGGCCGGTATATAAGTCGAGGGGTGATCTTTTAGTAATATTTTTTTTAAAAAACATCGACCTATATTCCGCACTATACAGTAGTATGACCAACACCCATAAATACAAAGTGAGTACCCTGGTGCAAAGATAAAGCTGTCCATTATTTCAAATTTTTATTCATAGCAAAGTTTTGTTCGGACAGCCGGTATCAACACATTGCAGAATAAGTGTGAAGTTACATGATGATCACTGCATGTTTGCCAGTTTTCCACATGCCTTGGGGAAAAAACTGACCTTTTTGTCAATGATAAACATGAAAAAAAGTTCGCTGGCTTTCTCCCCTGTGCAGACACCCAACATCCTGGGCTACACAATCGCAGACCAACTTTTTGGACAAGCTTGGACTTATTCGCAGCCCTGATTCACGCCAAATGATGGCTTATCGAATTTTTCAGACTCTGTTTGTACAAGATGTGTCATGAACATCAGTGCAGCGAATGCAGTTTCTACTGTTTCCGTTTTCTCCAGCTTTTTACGACTGCCACGTGCCCACCAAGGTTGACTAAAACAAACTTTAGGCCAGTGGCTTGCGTTCTGCAGTGACAAAAGTTCAATTTGTTGTGAAGAAAATGGAGTACATAGAATGGTCACAAGCACGCCCATTCTTGAAAGTGAATAAAGATTTATTCACTTACTATTTGTGCGTGGCCTACATCGAGAAAATTTGCAACCAAATTTAGTCCCACAATGCCTAAACACCATTTCCAGATCAACAAATATGATACCTTGTTCACCTTGATTTCTGGTCATGGCACCCCAAAAACAATGAAATGTTCTTTGAGTTAAAATGAGTTATTGTACTAATTAACAATTACTCAGTTTTCTGAATATCCAACAACTGATACCTTGCTCCAGTGTGCCAGAAACCTTACTATGGGCTTTGCGCAAATTTCTTGTATAAGATATTGAGGCGAGTGGTGAAGGAGGTGAGGCCCTTAACATGAGCATATACCCATATGATACCCAGACTTCACTTCCAGGCTTCGTTTAAGTCACCTGTAGTTAACAGAGCTATTGGCAGAAATAGTTCAGGTGCTAAATGCACACATTTCGACATTCCACATATGCACAGGCCATGTCATATGGTTAGCCTAACTAAACCGTGTATCCTGGAACATGTGGCAGCTTCTGCATGGAAGCACGAGACGTTCAAGAGACAGCGAGGAATATTAAGCTACGTTAGTAAACTATGCTTCTGGAACAGCAACATGGCCACTGCTATGAAAGGAGGCTTTGTAAGCAAGAAAAAACCCAAAATGAGAAATGCCTGATGATGCCCTGCAACAACTTGCCGTGATGTCATGAATTTTGAAGGCATCTCCTTAGATAAATTCAAATGTTTATCAGGAGTTGCATGCATTGTATTCTAAATGAACCAGTTACAAATTAACTAGTTACAAAGCAAAGTTTATGCAGGATCGCTATCATTAGCTAAGGGTAGCACAATGCGTGATGGAATGGAAAATGGTAGGCCTTGATACAGGCCGTGTGCATTATTATTGAGCATACGTTAGCTTATGATTAGGAAATAAGGTACTGATGTAGCAGTCGAGACTAACTCTTTTGGTCACAATGCCTCCATATAGAAATGGAACATACCTTTGACTATTACTAGAGGTGACAATAATAAAAAAAAAAGAACATAGCGTTGAATATAAATGTAACCCAGTGTTTACCAAAAAAAATTGCATATGTTCGACCTTCCTTTAAAGGGACTCGCAAACAATCTTTAAGGACCTAGTTATTTAAGGCGCAACGCAAAGCTCACCCTTGGTAGTACTTACTTCTGCAGTGGCTACTTCCAAAAGTGCGTTGATATTTAGTAAGCAAAATTTTTCAATCTGAGCAGCCTCTAAAAAGGTAAGACTCCCTCATCTAGCAACACTGGAAGTGAGAGCGATGTCGGCAGTCCGCCTCACAAATTGTGAAAGCCGCCCATCATTCCGCTTTCATAGGAGTGAGTGTAATTGTGGTCAACCATTTACATTTTGACCCTTTCAAATACTTTTGAGAATAAAAAGCTGGCACAATAAGTTTGCATTGTTGTACAGACATTTCTTATGTTTGTGCCACATTTTTCCCCAAGTACACGCACGCCGTCATGGCTGGCTGGCCCCCGTCATCATTGTTCTGTGAATAGATGAGCCAAGTCAACTTATAGAAATCGAGGGCGAAGGCAGTGGCCACTGTTCTGCTTATAGAAAACAAAGGCGAAGGCAGCGCCACTTTTCTACTCACTACAAACGAAGGCCTACCTGCACCATTGCAAGCTAGAAAAAAACTTATAACAGAAGAAAGTGCACTGCATTTCAATACTAAATAAAAAGGCCAAGAACCGCGTACGCTAACAGTAGGTCATGTGATAGGCCTCTTATGCATCTTTATAGTTTGGCCGTGTGGGGCACCAAAGGCGATTTCTCGCGGCTTTTAGTGAAGAATTAAAAATATAAATCCACCTTTAATCAGAAAAAAATTGCTTGTTCACTACAACACTGAATCAGTATATCAGTGGGGTTATCTTGATTGGTGTTCTGAGCGGTTGTTTGCTCCTCTAAGCCTCGAGAACTTTTCCTTTGCCCAAACGGCCCAAATATGAAAGCATATTTTAAAATTCATGATGTCACACACATCTACATGCTCGCACTAAAGTTCTGAGGCAAAATTTCAAACAAAGGGCAGAGGAGAATTTAAGGTTCATTTTCTCCGCTATTAAACACCCCTTTTCTATCAAAAAGAGTAGAAGTTTTGAAAGAATGCTTTCCCTGCCTAAACGTTATTCAGTGTTGCTTTGTTAGTGTCTACCTTGATACCATCACAACACGCGTGCCACTAGGACAATCTAGCAGCTTAGATAATCAGGCAGAACAAGATATGTTCACCTACGTAAGAACGCAGCAGCTCATACAGCCTTAAGCTTTGAAGGGCTGGAGGCAAATGCAGCTTTGCAAGAACTTTGTAGAAGAGTAAGGCATCACATGTTTTCTGGAAACAGGTGCTTTTTTTTTTTGCCAGTAAATGCAGAGACAAGAGAAAGTTAACCCCGCGAAGCCCGAACACCATTTCACATCAAAGAAAATTAAAGCAACTCCTTCACATTTATTTCTGGCCATGAAGAGTGCAGTAAACCCTCGTTGTAACGAAGCTGCGTTACTCGAATTATCACTTTTAATCGAAATTTCTCCCAGTCCTGACCCTAGCGCATGCATTTTAAAAGCTGGATTACTCGAAGCATGCCAATAAGCTACTCCGTTTAGAGCGAACTGGCAAAGGCCCCCCCTGTGCACACTCATGGTGGCGTTTGCAACAAGTTTCCATGCTGGACGGGCGAGCGACCCTCTCTTGTCACCAGCTGTGCCATCGCACTGCCTGCACACCTTTCTCCTGCATGCTGCACCAGTGGGCTATCACTAGGCAAACTCAGCTGACCACCTTTTTTGCACCTCAATAAAGGTCTGGTTCATTGAATATTTTGCACTTATACCAGCGTCACAGAAACCTACGCAATGAAGCAATTCCTGTGTAAAAATAGGACGCCTTAGGGATAACTTAAGCTTCTTGACTTTCAGTGTGACGGTACCAGCTACAGTGCTGCTACTGTGCTGTGCTACCGGCCACTGGATACAGTTTACACACAGACGCAACAACAAAAAAGAAGCCCACAACTACCTCATTTGTAGCCCAGCATCACCCCTCTATTGTCAGAAGTTGAGGTGGCACTGCATTCAAAGGATTCTTCAACAATATGAAGCTTATCAGTTTCAAATAGCTATACTCCTCGTATTCACCTCTTTTAGCTTCCCCTGACGGAAAAAGACCTTTTAAAGCGACCTCTGCTGCCCCTGTAATGCATTGGCCAATTCCATCCTGAGCCTTCCAATTTCCGAACCTGGCCACTTCACCTTCGTGGAACCAGCTTTAATTGTAGGGCAATCCCACTCCGCTATCAATCAACACACCATCCAGCAGACGGAGGCCGCTATTTTAGAAAATCGCCCCCCGGTAACCAATCGAGATCTAGTCCAAAATGTCAAGATTTGTGTGGGGTCCAAGGAAAAAAACCATTAGAAACCATCTTCATGTGTTCAAGGCATCTGCTCGCTAAGTTCCCCCAGCTGCTCACACCTTTCCAGAAGCAGGAACGAATCAAAGGCTCCCAGGCTTTTTTGGCGATGTGCAGTGGAAAGCAGGAGGACTTTTTCAAGAGAATGATCACACAGGAAGAAGCTGGGTACATCACTGTGATCTGGGGACTAAAGTTTAATTGATGCAATGGAAGCATCTGGGCTCGCCGACTCCCAATGAAGGCACGTTCCCGACCCTTGGCAGGCAAGGTCATGCTTACAATCTTTTCAGACCAGCATGGTGTAGTCTTGATGGATTTGCTAGCAAAAGGGACCACGATTACCGATGCAGAAATCACTGCTGAGAGAATTGCTGGAGGCCATCAAAACTCAGAGACGTGGCAAACTCACCAAAGGTGTCCGCCTTCTGCAGGACAATGGCCCAGTTCACAACTCTCATGTTACCCAGAAGGAGGCACCCTGCTACGGGTTTGAAATAATGAGACTGATTTCTGAAGTCCCAATGCAGGTTTTGGAGCAGTGTCGACTTCTACAAACGAGATAATTAAGGTTGCCTATATATATGGGAGAAATGTGTGTCCTTAGGTGACACCTATGTAGAGAAGGACTAATAATTGTGCCAAGCTCCGTTGCCCTCAGCCAACAGGAAGTGGGTCAGGAGAAATCTGTCATGAATGCCACTCAGAACATATGCTCGTTAATGATGCCCGTCTCAGAATTTGGCCTACCAATTTCCGTTCTGCTTAGCCAATAAAACCGATCCTACATTCATTTTGTAATCTAACTAGGGGACCTGTTTTAGGACGATCCCTTTTGGAGAAGGTATCACTTTCACGTGGCGCGCATGGCATGTTGGATGATTTCAGCAGTTTTGCTCAATAAGCCATACAGAGTGCACTGAAAGTGATCCTCATTAGTAAAACTTCGTTAAACCATACCTGCTTAAACAGTAGTTTCGTTTTAAAAATAGTAAAGTCAAATCCCCGACTCAGTGGCCATTGAACATAATGTCTTTTGTATCCGCATAAACCGTACCAGTTTATTGTGTACATGTTGGTTAACACTTTCCTTCGCACAAACATGGTGGTGCGCTGTCTCCGAGATTGGGCTGCCCGGCAGAACAACAAGCTTCAGAGATCAGAATGGCCTCCAAGCGCCCTGTGCGCTTGCGCATGAAGCCACGTCAACGTCATTTCGGCGCCGTGCCAGAAAGCATTGTGGTGTCGTGCGATCAAGGACTCGCGTCATGCCGAAGCTCGGATAAAAAAGATGCCGGGTGCTCAGCATAGAAGAAAAATTATACATCATTCGTGCTGTTGAACAAGACATGAAGAAGTCAGCGCTGGCACGCGACAGGGATCTGCTGTTGACTACAGTGTGTGGCATTTGGAATGTGAAGAAGTTGCTCGGCAGCGCTGCTGCAACCGTGAAGAGATGTCGGCTACGAGGTTTGAATTTTCGCCACTGTTGCCTCTGTTGTTGCTGAAGTGTCAACTAGCGACAGTTATGAGGACGACACGGAAAGCGACAGCACGGGCGATTCAGGCCCGACAGTGGCAGAAACTGCGCATTATGTCAGCCTCATGAGTGCAATCGTCGTGACGAGAACAGCACCCTGCAATGAAAAAGGCACCCCGCGACTTGTGCAGCACTACCGTGCGCGTGCACGGAGAATACGTAACGCCAACGAGGAATCTGCCATGCGAGTGTTTGCCGAGAAGAGGGGGCTGGCTGAAAAGCTGGCTCGCAGCTTCAGTAAGTTTGAGGCCACTGTCGTCGCTGCTAGGCCGCCGCAGCACCATACGAAAATAACATTTTTGTCGCGCAAAGTGAATACCGTATTTACCCGCGTATAACCCGCCCCTGCGTATAACCCGCACCCCTAACTTTGAACTCGGCGGAAAAAAAAAAAAAAAACTCGCGTATAACCCGCACGTTTACCTGAAAAAAAAAAAAAATGAGCGCTAGAAAGATGCAACTCACACTCAGTGATCATTTCGTTTTCAGAACATTTATTCAAACGACCGCCACCACGTCACTGGTTATCCGATTCTTAATCGACGCCGCTCTCACTACTGCCATCCGAGGCTTCATCGCCACTCTCAAAGACGTAGTCGTCCTCGGAACCATCCAGACTATTACTGATCGCACATTTTTTAAAGCTTTTGCGCACCAAATCGGCCGGTATCGCTTTCCACGCATCCACGATCCACTGGCACAGCAATGGAATATCAGGCCTTCGCACGCGTGCCGTCGGTGTGAGGGCGTACATGCCGTCGGTCATCCACTGGGCATACAGCCGCTTCACGTGTGCCTTGAACGGCTTGTTCAGGCACACGTCGAGTGGCTGTAGCATGGACGTCATGCCGCCAGGTATTATGACGAGGTCGGTGCTGGTCTCGGCAAGGCGAGCCTTCACCGCATCAGTGCAGTGGCCTCTGAAGGAATCTAGTACGAGCATCGACCGGCGTGCCAGCAAGGCACCTGGTCTTCGCTCCCAGATTACTCGAAGCCAGTCACCGACTAGGCCACTGTTCATCCACGAATTTTCTTCCGCACGCACAACGATTCCTGGGGGCAGTGGAATGCTAGGTAGCGTCTTGCGTTTGAAAATCACATACGGGCGCAGTTTCGTGCCGTCAGCCAAAGCGCATAGCATGACTGTGCAGCGCAGCTTGGCATTTCCGCCGGTCAGCACGCTGACTGATTTGGAGCCCTTTTTTTCCATGGTCGTGTCCATCGGCATCTCAAAGTACACAGGTGTTTGATCAGCATTTCCCACCTGAGACAGCAAATAGCTGTGCTCCTTCCGAAGTGCGATCACATATCGTTGAAAGTTCAACAACTTTTCCTCGTAGGCTTCAGGAAGCCGCTGGCACATGGTTGTTCGCCGCCGCATAGAAAATCCATGTCTTCGCATGAAGCGCTGAAGCCATCCACGGCTTGCACGAAACTCACGTGGAATGTTCAATTCCCGGGCCAACTTCAGGGCTTCCATTTGCGCCATCTCAGTCGAAACAGCGTGGCCACGACTTCTCTGCTCCTCAATGAACTTCGCAAGCTGCGTCTCGAGGTGGGGGTACGCGCCAGTCTTCGGACCCCGAAACGCTCGCCTGTTCCGGTTCGTTGCTTCGAGACTCTCTTTTTTCTTCCTCCAGTCGCGAATGCACGACTCGTCGACGTCATGCTGTCTTGCAGCAGCTCTGTTGCCGATTTCTTCGGCAGCGGCTATAATCTTTAGCTTCTCTTTCGCTGTGAAACACTGCCGTCGAGTCGCACTCATGATGCCAAAACAAAGCAGGCAAACAGTGCAAACTGGGGTAAGTACACTAAACAGCGCCTAACGCGAGGCTCAACAATGCTGGCCTTTCGTTGGCCCTTCATCGGCTTGACAAGCGTCGATGACGATGGGGATGGCGGACTACACGGGGAGGCCGCCGCACATTGCGGTGAAGCCGACCCCCCCCCCCCTCCCAAGGAAAAAATTCGCAGATAACCCGCACCCCCACTTTTTAAACGCGTTTTTTCACATTTTGGTGCGGGTTATACGCGAATAAATACGGTAAATACTGCATGTTTCCTTCCCCTTTTATCGCACTCTCTCTGAGTTCTGTTTCTGACAAGTAAGTGGGCGATCTCGTGCTATTTCAGTTAAGCAGTACTACCGTTTAGTACATACTTATTTCGAGCTCTGGCCAACTACGGTTTAACGAGGTTTCACTGTACCTCTGAAACTGATCATTCAAGAATACGCTTCTAGGTTTCTTGTCACAGCAAGCTCTGAAAGCCAGACGAAAAAGAAAAAACAAATTCAACTCATCCTCCTCCACAACGAATGGAATAGTGTTATAACCCTCAAGCCTGAGCTGTACTTGTCCAGCCAGTTTGTATAGAATTGCCAAGAACTTATTCCAATTATTTCACAACCCCCTTTTCTTTACCGAGCACTAACAAGTCATGCGCAACAGCATGTTCTACTGATAACTACTGGCTTTGGTCAGTCATGCACATCGTGTTATAGTCTACACTTGTTTGCCGTCATGAGTGTAGAGAATATCATTGCAGACTCTCATGTTACTTTGAGTAAATATCTGCCGACGTGTTACTCAATATTTCCACTGAATCTGAGGGATAAAGCATACAATTATCTTTTTTTCATATGAGAGCATAATGTGCAAAAACTAGGCAACGAAGAAATTTCGTAAATTACATTCACTTTTTCAGAAAACAACTTGGAAGTTAAAGGGATGCACAGATGAAATGACGGCCCATTTTTTAGGAAGCTGCATCACTAGTATCACATGCTTCCGAAACTTAGAACTTACATTGTGAAGCTTGAAGTAGAGCCCACAGGCATTGCAGACGGGCTCTCCTTCGTTGTTCCGCCTCCACAAGGTAGTGGCCGTGGTTCCACAGTTCGAGCAGCAAAGGCCAGCTCGGCGGGAAGTAGTTGGTAGCTGTGAACACGAAAGGCAAGGCACGATGTTTAACCCATACACTGTTCCTCACAACAAATCTCGCAAGTGCAACCCCTCATACTCTCGAGTATACTAGTTTCGTGCATTAAGCTCGCTTCCTGCCTCTTCCAAAGCATTTCGTACAAAAATAATATAACAGACCAGTGTCACCTATCTGAGGAGCTAAAGGCATAGAATATACAGGTTAGATTTCTGGCCGCAGGTGGACTGTACACATTAGTGCTCTGTCAAAGCTTCGTCCTGGCAGCGAAGACACGACAAGCCAGTGTGCCAGGTCCATCGGCGCTTTGACAGACGAGACTTGAAGGTAGATGAATTCTGACTTGAGACAAAAGCAATGACAAGCAACCACCTCATCAGCGTAACATGGGTGCCCGCTAACACAACGAAGAAAACTGCAGTCAAGGTGTTAAAAAACGGGAGTGCACTCAAAGCCAGTGCCACCATGCCCCAAATAGAGGAGAATGAAAAAAAGAAAAAGCAAGCCTGGCTTGCTGATCCCCGCCGCTTTACAATTGAGATGTTCTTAACCAGCATATTATACATTAATTTATTCACTCGTTATCTATGTTTTGACCGAGAGCGCGCCAGCAGGACAGATCCCAAGAACTGTTAGTTATGCCGAGATAGACAGTACCACATAGCGAATTACAATAGTACAGATCACTGTTGATAACAGTACACTATTGTACAGTTCAGCTTTCTCTGCGCTTACATGCAACACAGTTGAACTGCCACAACCTACAAAGCAAGATAAGAGGCGCAAACAGTGCTGTGGCCATGAGAAATTTTCTGGCATCCACATAATGTGAGCAACATTTCGTTTCACAACATTCACATTGCACCAAGCCATTCTTCTGCTAATGAAACTGCAGAGGAAGGCTAGAAACAGCTGCCAGCTATGACGTGCTGTTTGTCTAGCATGCCAGCAAAGAACTAGAATGAATAATATAACTGATAAAAAAACAAACACAGAAATGTCCAGCAGAAAACAACAGCATCAGTCCCAGGTTAGAGATTTCACAGCCTACGCTCTCAGCAGCAGACAAATGAAAAGTGAACAACTTTGACAAACTTGTCAGTATTCCCACGACTGTATAATGTACAGATTTTTTTTTAAATTGTACTCATTTTTTATCGCCTGTTGCACCAGTGGGTGATTCCATCAACGATGGTGGCATGGTGTGCAAGCCAATAAAAAGGCGAATGTGAAAAATGGGGAGGAAAAAAAATTCTTTACAAAAATCTAGGCCTTGCTGCTGGCCAGCATTTACCATGTTTCGCACATTGTACCAACTGTAACACAATATGCTCCGACACCTAAAAAATTGCATGAAAGTAGCACCCGTGCAACAGCTTCATTGCCAATGTTAACTGAAACACTTCTAAAAATGTTGGCATATAAAAGTCACACTTTTAGCTTTTGGACTTTCTCCTAGTGAAAAAAATCAACAGGCTCGGCTCCGCTCAGCTACGTTGAGTCATATCTATAATTCATATCATATCTATCAGTCATATCTATCATTGCATTGCACTCTCCCTTGCGTGCTATCTATGTCAGCCATACAACTACAAGTTCCATTTCGCAAAGACACACAGGTTAACTTCTGTAAAAAAGGCCAAAAGTCTATCCTCAACACAGCCACACTCCTTTTTGAGCCAAATATGCAGCATAAAAGAGGTGCACCTATGACATGAGTCTAGGTAATATTTCATTGTTGCTGTGTTATCGCGCGCTTTCTTGTTGAAAAGCTGGCAGGGGTTATCAGTACACAGCCTGCACCCGTCAGGATGATACTAGGTTCAGCTGAAGTCTACTCCACAGAAGTGCTGCGCTCTTATTGAGCTTTTGATAAGATTAAGAGATAAGTCCCTTCACTGCCTTAAAACCAAGTAAACCATAACAGGAAAACCCGCTACGCACGAGCCTAGTGCCACAGCAGCTTGTTCCTACAAACTTTTTTAACATTATTAAGTTAATACAGGGAAACAGAACCGAGCAGGACAGCATTCGTTTCCAGCTGCACACACACACATCCTTTGCTTCAAATGTAGCAGCTCGACAACCGACAGCTGGCACTCAGTGACATATGCGAGGCAAAACGAGGACGCGAACGAGCATTGGACGTACAAAGGCCGAAAGCACCATGCAGTCCAAACTAAACTTGGTCTCAATAGCTCTTGATATAGAAATCGCCCGACAACTAATTAAGCGCTGTTCAAGCTCCCAGCCCAGGGATGCAGCTCAATTATGAGAGTTTAACCATCCCTGCTGTGCAGAGCCTACAAATTTTCAAAGAGATAGACCGGCTGCACGATAGACCGATTCAGACCCTGGACCCCACTTCGCTGCCTTTCGTGTGAAGCTTGGCATCTGTCGGTTACCCAATCGACATCTTTCATAAACCACAGTAAATGTAGATGCCCATCCATACGGTCTATGATGTTTCCTGCAGTAAATGTGCATTGTGCATTGAGTATAGAAGTACTTTGATTACAGCTACAAACAAATGTAGATAGTCATCAGATAGCCTATAAGATAGTCAGTCCTGCAGTAAATGTACATTGTGCATTGGGTATAAAAGTACTTTGATTACAGCTACAAACAAATGAATGCCTATAAGATAGTCAGTCGCCCCACAATGGCCTTCCACGAACGAAACAGCACCGGCTGATAATTGACTTTAACCTCCGACAACAACGCAGCTGGCACTACTTAATTATTGTTTGCCAGTAGCCTGGTTTGCACAATCTCAGCCAATCGTATTATGTCAACATAAATGCAGAGAGCTGCTCTGGAGCAGCAAGAAACTGCGCATGAAGTCTAGCTGACAGACACATCAGATAATTATTAAGGCCACAAACGGAAGGAAATATCACCCAGACATCCAGCTGTGTTAATTATTGGTAAGGGAGGCTACGCAGCATGATGATGCCTTGCTATCGCAAGATGAGACCCCCCCCCCAAAAAAAAGATTTATATTAGAAGTGTTATAGAGTGAAAGCTAAACATAAAAAAATATCACAACTAGATTAAAATTTTGTTAGCCGTATCCAATATCTATTACAAAGGCACATGCAAAAACTGAAGCTGGATTTTTCACTGTTCTGTTTTGTACAGTACAGCAACACTATCGACATGCTGAAATGTCTTTCTTCTGGCAATTTGATTGAAAACCACTTTACGTATAGGCAGTACATGCATAGAAGGCTTTATGAATGAATTCTATGGCAAATTGCATTTCTTTTCCTTCATTACTTTTTGCATTGCCAGCTTTCAAATTCAAGAGAAAGGAAAGTTTTGTTCAAACTTTCTTTAAAATGAAATGACAAAGATATTAATTTGGTATCCAACTACATGCAACTTCAGTGCTGCAGAAAACACAGTAGAAGATATGTGCACATTTCACAATCTTATTACTTCTCACAAAAATGTGGCCACTACACTTCAACCAAGAAAAATAAGAAAAATATGTGAATAAAATCAGCTGTTCTGGATGAAACATGCTTGGAACATGGTCAGCAACTTCAGTAACTTATTTGATAGCATGTAAGGGGGAAAAAAAGTAATTGGAAATTAACAAACGAAGAAATAAGCAGCAGAACCGATCCCCTCCAGTGTGAACATAAAGTAAATGAGCAAGTGCAATTCACTGGTCAAAGTAAAAAAAAAAGATATATACAGTAATAGTAAATAAATTCTGTGATTTTACATCATAATACCATGATATGATTATGAGGCACACTGTAGTGGGGGGCACTCTGGACTAATTTTTATTTTGGATTCTCTATAAAGAGCACCTAAACCTAAGTACACAAGCGGTTTTGCAATTCACCATCAAACTGCGGCTCCCGCACCTGATATTGAACCCTTGACTTCCAAGCTTGGCAATGCAAAGCCAAGGCCACTGAGCTGCCGCAGCAGGTATCTGTACAAGGTCGCTCTGACTAGGTCAGTGGTGTATTTACCACTATAATCATAGGTTGTCATCGGCTATAAAATACAAAAAACAAATCCCCCTTGGCAATGCACTTTGTAGTGGGAAATGTATGCACAGAAATAGAACAAGTAAGGAAATACACAAGACTAAACACGCCCACTACACTTGGCCACAACCACCAGCCCCTACTTTATCCTCCCTCCCACGCAGTCTAATCGCTCCGTGTTCCTGGAAATCCTGCTACTTAGGACAACCTAAATGTGCAACCAGCAATTCTGCAAGCCCGTGTAGCCCATGGAAAAATTATTTTTGCATGAAATCCGCAACTGATAAAACTGCGGGAGTTAGTGCACCCGTTAGATTGTCATGTTTCCTTGTCCGAGCAGAGTTATAGCATGAAAAACAGAAAGAAGAAAAAAGAAGTTCTGAGGACACAAGAAGACTAACTAGACCCACACAGCACTCGGTGTTTGTCTGATGTCCTCGTGGTGTTTTAAATGGTAATACCAGTGACACATGGCCACTTCTGATCGCAAGTGGCTCCACTGCAAACGCTCGAAGAAAGGAGACAATCGTGACAGAAAATTTTGATCCCAATTGGACTTGACAGTGACTGAAAGTGCAGGTGTGATACTGGTATAACTCGCCTTGACAAGGTGAACCAACAGGCTCATAACCCAACCCTATTCTTTTTGCTCGGGTTTTGAGAGAATCAGTACACTGCAATTTCTAGTTTATCCCATAGCTCACTGTCCTTACTTTTTTCTTTTTTCCCTGTGTTATTATTAAATTTTGGAGCCTTATGTGCGAAAATCACAATCTGGTTATGAAGCACGCCACAGTGCAGAGCATCAAATTCATTTTGATCACCTGATGTTCTTTAACACGCACTTAAATCTAAGCACACGAGTGTGTTTACAATTTGAAATGCTGCCACCGCAGCTGGGACTGAACTCATGACCTCGAGATTAGTGGCTCAACTTCGTAGCTACTAAGCTACCATGACACATCCTTTCGCTGTGTTAAAGGCGCCCTGAACCACCCCTCGGGCTTGATGAAATAACATAGTCTGTGGGGAACGTATGCTGCCATGAACATCTCAGCCAAGTTTTGCTATCGTATGCGGTGTGTGGACCTCGCAAGCAGAGCACGAAGTCACCTTTCTCTCAAACGCTCCCTTTTCAACAGAAGCCTGCTTCTCATTTTCTTCTGGACACTTTCTTTCGTAATAAAGCGGATTCCGATATGCAGCTGCTATTGATAACTGCGGTCGGCTATGTAGCGAAGATACCGCAGCCGCCTCGGTGTGCCGCCCTGAGACCACTGGCTAAGCGCACTGATGCTCACTGAAAACAACCATGTTTGGTTTACATTTGGCACATCATAGGCGCCAAAATCGGAAGTCGTGACAACTACGTTAACACCTAAAATTAAACCTGAAGTGCGTGTCCCGGTGACATTTAGAAGGCACTTAAATTTAGAAGCACGCAAGTTCGCATCCGCGCGCCCACGCATGTGCAGACGGTGCGGCATGGCTCGTACGTGTCGAAACGCGGCGTGATCTCGCGAAACAGCTCCTCTCTGTTATCACGCACTTGGGTTGCCTCGCATCGGCACGCCTGGCTACGCAGCTACGGCGCGGTACAATCAACTCTCGGTGAAGCAGACTTAAATCACGCAAGAAAGTGCTTCTTCTTTGGTTTTTGTGCTGATCTAACAGCTATAAAAATCTAAGTTTATGAATATCGAAGCATTTTGAAACACAGTCAATAACAAAGTACGAAGCAGCGTCTGCCAAGGTGCCTGTGAGTGAGCCCAGTGAGCGCGCGCTATCGTGTCTTTGTGGATGCAAGCTGCCGTTCCTCGCGAGGCATGGCAGGTGCTATGCGCACGGACGCGGGCTTGCGCACGTCCGCAAGTGCGCGTGTGGTCTCGGTTTTCTATACAGCACGGAAATATAGCACTAACTTACAATCGGGACTTTGGCAAAACCCTTGTAAGCACTGTAACAGTGAAGACGAATTTTGAACAGCTGAACTGAAATAAAGAAAGTACTCAGGGAGACAGACAAGGACATTGCTGTCCTTGATTATCTTCCTTGGTCTTTTTTTTTTTTTTTTCAGTTCAGCTGTTGAGAACTCATTTTAGCTACAAGCCAGCTAGCTCAGTTAAATATTTTGCTGATTGTAACAGTTTTCCGCAAGCTTTGAACATGTCTCATGTTTGTCCACTTCAGACGCTCTAATAAACACAGTTTACGGAACTTCCAATTTTGCTCCTGGTGCAGTGATTCAAATGTGTAAACTTCATGATCTACTTCTTTTCTTAACCTTACCGATTTTCGTCAATTTTTGTAAACATTATAAGGCCCTAAACCAAAACTTTGCTTCTGTCACTAGAACCTGGCTTTCTTTTTTAAATGCAATGAATTTCATTCAACTCAGTTCAGTGGTTGTTTAGAACCAGCATTTCTGCATTTCACACATGGAAACAGGGAAATCAGAGTTGGCAGCAAGCTAAAACCTTTAGGACAATAAAGGCGAATACTAAGTCAATGCAGACGGTTAAAATATAATTCCAGAAACCTCGCAGAGCTTGCTTTGTGCTAAGAAAAGGCTTGGGTTATGAGAAAATTGTGTCTGAAGAGTTCACATGCCATTAGCGCAATTCCAATTGCCTGTCCCCGATCAGGAAGTGGTGAGTTTGCCTTCGCCATCACTGCCGTTTACTGCCGTCGGTGAGTAAAACGCCGCCTGACAGACAGCACTGCGGTTTTCGTTGTAAAACAAACGCGTGGCCACACAAAACCGAGCCAAGCCAAATCGTTGGATTCACCGTTGAAACCGCTCTTGGTCAAGTAGCATGGATCATTCGGGAATCCCGCGACATCACATGGACGTGGCATTCTCTGCTACTTGCAATTTGTGTGAGTGTCGCGGGTCAGCAAAACCAGCGCAACACTATGCAATAACGAAACTATTAAAACACAAAAGCACAAGCAGCGCAGAGTGGAAAAAATGAAACCTTTTGACCACCCAAGTCGTTGTCAAAAGTAACGCCAAAACTCTTTTTTCTAAACATCAAACAGAATTGGACAAGCAGCACTTTTTGCTGTCTTATAATACAATACAATTATTTCTTTATAACCCCTTTGAGGGTCGATTTTTTCTTTCACCATATGCGACCGCCCAGGGTCGATTTTTTTTTATTGCAGATTCCAATTCTTATTATGAGTCCAATTCTTATTATGGACTTATTTAGAAAAAGAATTTGCTGCAATTTTTCTAAGGTGACCGTAATGTGAGAAAAAAATATTTTGTGTTGGTATATATGTACTCTTTATTCATGAATAAGAATAATAAAAAAGGAAATAAACTTATAATAAAATATTTTATGTAATATTATAGTTCAAGGCTTCGAATATGCGCACACAAGAATATTTCGCAAGTCTCAAATGTTGCTGGCTTTGCACCAATATCTACATCCATAGCATAATCGAACTGCGTAGGTGCGCGTACTCATGAAAACTTTGGGGTTGTGTGCCCGCCAAAAAAGCAAGACGTGTGACAAACTTCCGCTAATCTTCATCTTATCGCCAACCAGAGGCAATTAGTTTTCGTCAGTGCCAAAAAAGAAAAACCAAGCAACAGAAACGCATGCATGGTGGCATCCTTCCTATGCGCACCCCCGTGAGCACTAAACGAGCGAGAGACAGGCGGTCGCCCTTTGAGCGATTAGTAACGAGATAGCCATCAGTTTTGCAAGCGAAAGAAGCCGAAACTGCTCGCAGAACAAAACCCGAACTGCCACCCGCCCGCGCAAATGCGCCAGCGGTAGTATATAGACACGCGGGAGCAGACTAGCTCTTAAACAAACCATGCAATGAAAACCGACAGAAGGAGGTGCGCGAAAGAAATTCCATGTATTCCCAGATACTGGCAGCACAAGACAGAAAAGAAAAAGTTAGGAAATGGGTGGGCTTTTTAAACGTACAGACGGCGCCATAAATATATGGCATCGACCATTTTTGGACTTGTTTGTGGTGCTGTATATTTACGTCATTGACCCTCAAAGGGTTAAGAGTGGTGGAGTACTAGCAACAGAATTACAATGAGGAGCGCCTTCGTCATCTGGCTAGTACTTCAATGTTCTGGTGAAGTCTCTAAACGTGTCCTGCATTTACCTCAGTTTCTCAATTACTAAAGCTCTGTTCGCTACAATAATGAAGACTTAGATGTTGTTTAGCACTTATCACTTTAGCTTGACTCTTTATTTGCCTTCAATGTCGCTTTGACCCTACAAAGCCCAACACATCATATTTGATATGGCAAGTTCCACACCTCCAAATTCACATTTAGGTACAGGCACGGAGCAAGAATTATTTTAGGAGAAAAATCTGCTGGGCCACGACAGCATGCTCGGGCAGCCCGATGAAGTCATGGTCGCGTGAGGAGGAAATGATGGCAACACGCCCAATGCGTCATCTATTGTGCTGCAGCGAAACCTGCATTTGCATGTTCTTCTATGGACACAAAAATCG
Organism: Dermacentor variabilis; assembly: GCF_050947875.1. NCBI lineage: Eukaryota > Metazoa > Arthropoda > Arachnida > Ixodida > Ixodidae > Dermacentor > Dermacentor variabilis. Next base: position 143,776,809 of record NC_134573.1, read on the forward strand.
CAACATCGTCTCACATATTGTAAATTTTCCCTGATATCGTTCTGTAACATCAATAAATAGAAGTGGCGGACATTTTGCAGAAGCTATTAATGAATGCTGATCCAATTACAGCCATACAGCCTTGAAATACAATATAGCCTTAGAGCCTTGAAATGAGCTACTAGTAGTAATCCCAGAGAAGACGATGTCTGCCGACGCTGCCACAGCTCACTCACTTTCATTCCCACAAGATGCGGAAGTAAGCATAGTACATTTGGCGCACTTGATTTTTTTTTACCAGCATCCTACGGATCGTCAGACCCCTGAAAAGATACTATCTGAGGAGTTAACAGTTCGCAGCAATGGTCATTAATGATACATTCAATCGTCTAAGGCATGGCAGGGAATAAGTTAGAAGAACAATCTAAATATGAACTAATGGCATAGAGGGTAAGCACCGTGATCCGCTGGAACAAACTGTACATACCTTATTGACCTCGCGCTTTAAAAAAATATATATTATAGATTTGGCATTCGAAAGGAAATATATCACGCAGGTAAATGCTCTGTAAGTTACGCATTTTTTTGTGAATTTTTCAAAGCATTTGGATCCAGCGAAGAGGAACAAGGAACACATTCATTCATGTCTAAAGCACTAGTGGTGAATCGCCACCAAACGGCCTTGAACCGGTGAGCTTCAAAGCACACCGCAGGCGTTTCGCCTTCTCGGCGAGCCGACTTGGCGCTCCGACCGAGGGCGCATAGGCGCCGTGCCCAACACCTTGACTTTATTGGGATGCCCAAGCGCGCACTATTTCGCCTCCTCAATAATTCTTGCTCCGTGGGTGTGGCAAACTCAACGCAAAGCTCGTAATAGTGCTTCTTATATGCTAAAGCAAAGCTTCATTTGTGGATAGTTCAGAAAACCAATTGTTAGTTACTCCACCAATTTTAACAAAATAACATCTCATCGTCTTTTTTCCTATAAATGTACTCTTTGTGGCCAGAAATAACAAGGGCGTTTGGGCTTTGTGGGGTCATAGAATAAAGGAGATGCCAGGACTAACCAGTACCATTCTTCGTTGTGGCTTCGCTGTGGGTCTGGTGGAGCCGTTCATCTTGTGGTAGAGGCCACAGGCGTTGCACAGGTAGTGGCCGGTGCCATCCCTGCGCCACAAGGGCGTGGAGATGGCACCGCAGTTGACGCACTCTCGGGCTTCACCGAACCCCGCATAGTCCGACGAGTCTGCACGGGAAAGCCGGGCAGAAAGGTGCGGCAGACAAGCCGACCCGCAGCAGAACGGCACAGATTAGCACATGAGGACAGTGAGATGTTTTTGAGAGAGAGAAATAGAGAAAAGAGAGGAATGTGTTTTTGTAATGATTCTTTTCCCAATCCATCAGTTACACATCCTTTGCAGTTAAGTCCCATGCCATGCGCCACTACTGCAATCAATGAAATCGAGCCACATAACAAAGGATTGGAAATTGAATGGATCAAAAAGAATTCTTACAAATACAGCACCAAAAAGCAATTAGTGCCGGCATCAGCATAAACATGTAAAGTTGCCATACAGGCCAATTTCACCGCTAGATTAACTGTGCGAATGCGGGCACGAGGGCTGTTGGTAGCCATCAGGAGTCTGGCAACTATGGTTTGGCTTTGCTCACTGAGTAACAAATGTAACAGCACCCTTTTTCTTCTTTTCTTTCTATACATAATCGCATGTATTACCAAGAAATAAAAGAAACTTGCAGGCGTGAGGACTTGGATGGCAGTGCACGATCAAAAACAACTAAGTGGTGCAACTTACACTTCTGTTGTCCTTGATGCTTAACTCAAGCTTGGCCTACACTTGCACATAGCAATGACATGGCCAGAACTAGTGGTATAATGGCGCAGGCACTAACTGTGTATGCCCCTTTCAAGCATGGTTTGATGGCAACAAAAGACGTGCCTGCAGCCAGAGCGCCAATGATTTGACAAACCTCACTCACTGTGTAAAAAAAAAAAAAGTTCACTACCGCCACATTCCAAGCCATCCTTTGAGACATCACCCACCTCAATATATTGCAACCTATCTACTTTATAACATAAGCCATGCTACCACAAACCCACAACAATAGCCTGCCGAGCATAAGCACTGTTAAATCTCTGTATACATTATGGTCACTTTGTAAAGATTGCAAATGGCTTCGTTTAAGTGTCAGTTATGCTGGCACTGAGGTTTATCAAGACATCTTCTTGAAGAAGAGAGAGAGAAGCACAAGATCTTTAGGGAAACATTAGAGAGACAGACTACATAAGTCCAGACTGGTTGATTAGTGTTCTAAACCTATTTATGCATTTTCTCCTGGAAGACCACTGCTGTTTATCATAGTCCTAGTGACTTTAAGGATATTAAGTCCTTTATGGATAGAAAAATCTACAATGACAGCCGACTCTAGCTTACACTCATCTTGTACTGCAATGTACCTAAGTTATTAAACATTACTAGTTGATTAGCTACATAGACTCCCTACCATAATGAAATGACAGGAAGCCGAAGTGTGAACTTCAACAAGATATTGCCCACCCCTTAATACACATGCGCCTACCACTCAATGTGGTCTATGGTCTATGGTGTGTTAAACCTCCTTGTATGCTAAGACTAGTCTATGTTAACTTTCATAACTGTGATGTACCAGTCGCATTCAGCTTAACATTTTTTTTACTATCGCTTCAACAACTTCGAAAGGGATATCTTTTCTGTTGTTCAACCATCACCCAGTTTCATTTAACAAATAGGCAATAGTCTAGAAGAAAAACATAAGAGTTAATTTAAGCTTAACACGACAACACAATTACTCAATAGCAAGTTCACAGACTCGAGAGTACCAAGACATAGCAAGCTGGAAAAGTGTAACTGCAAAAAAGGTGCAAAATGTACAGCCGCGGCAATATCATTGCACGGCACTGACTGCTAATGTTCAAGTCACAGTAACAACGTACACACAAACAAGTGACAACATGATATAAAAGTCATGAAAAGCAACAATTTGTTGCAAGTCCACTAACAAAACCACAAATCATGTCACAAGGAGAAAGCAACCCTAAATACACAAAACATGTAGCAAGAAGTGTGAGGTCACGTTTAAACACAACAGGGAAATTACTGTTCACTGAGCTACGAAGGCAAATGAGTATACAAGCCAAAAACTTCCACATGCTTTAAAAACAAATACAGCACAACTTAATATTCATATAAGCAGGAACAGCAAAGTCCTTAATATTCACATCCACTAAGTTTATCATAATCACTGCCGAGTGCTTCTTGCCAAAATTTCTCAAAAAGGATGTCTTCCAGCACACATGTAGAGGCATGACAAATGTTACAGTGTTACAGTTATAAGCACTAAAAAAAGTAGCAAGCAAATACATGAATGATATTTTCCTTCTGGCATGCGCATTTCAATGCTATGCCAGTAGAGGAGATATTCATCAATGCTTCCAGACTTCCTGAAAAAAAGAAAATAACATTATGACAACCACAAAAAAGAACACTGCTGCAAGCTGGAAAGACAGATATAACGAATCTGCAAATTTGAAATTCACTTTATTACAATATTAAACTTCACTTTTCTATAGCACGACAGCTCATTGATTGTGTGTCAGACATCTAAAAGCCACATTTCATAAGAGACGGGAATAAGTACAGTTGCTGTTAATATAAGCAAGGTATTTCTTGCAGGCATACTTGTACTACTGCGAAAATCACACAGTGTAACAAAGGAAGCAACTAACTTTTTTGAGGACACAAAACTGAATGCAATAAACATTCCCTCTTTCGGCCTCTTATCTTAATTATTTCATTTCACTCAACAATGTGCAACGTGGGGGCGAGCACGTGCCTGTCAAACGCAAAACTTAGATACTCCGAGAGAGAGAGAGAAAATGAAATACTGGAGCATGCAAACAGACAAGCTGCACTGACCTGGACATCACCGGCATGTATACACAACGTCCTTGGGACAAACCTTTATGTACAGGAGACTTCACGAACGGACAAGGCGATAAGCCCCCATCACAAGGCCAATTTCACGCTTACCTCTACAGTTGTCCGGAAACGACACTCAAAATTGTGGAAACGCGCGCGTCGTCCGCAGCAGACATGCGCCAGTCACGTGAACCGAGTAGGGAATATCAACAAACTCGCAGAAATCTACACGGTAAGTAAGCACGACAAAAAAAATCCTGCCCTCCCGGCAAGCAGGTCGCCGTCTCGCGTCGTCCGCTTCAAGCCAGCAATGATTGTGCCTCTCGGTTAATGCAGCGATCCGTTCCATTCCCTTTTTCTTTGTTTTTTTTTTATACAACGCGCGTTACTATGGGATCATAGCAGACAAACCACGAATCTAACAACATAACCTCTCGCGAACAGAACGCGTGCTGCCTTCCCCTTTCCCAGCGCTGACGCACGTATCAAAACGCGAAACCCAGATAGCACTTGTCAAGAGCGTCTGCGGTCTCCCGGCGACTGGGGCCGAACCAGAAACACAACAATACAAACCTGTCAGCTACAATGGAATGCGAGAAACGAAGCTCCGACGGGGCAGAGTATGTACTCACGTTCACCTCAATCAAAGCACGCAGTGAAGCCCACATGAAAATGTAAAAAAAAAAAAATAATAAAGTTAGAAAAAGGGAACAAAGCGGCAAGCCAGGTGTTGTTTCCAGCGCGGATATTTTAGGCCCCAGCAGCACTGCAACGTCACGGCAGACGGCAAAAATACGATTAAAGATGCGAGACGGCGATAAGCCTCGGCGGGGGCTGGCTCGGCGACCGTCAGGAGAGTGACGGACGCGAAAAATTTCTGACGAAAGTGTGTACGGGGTGTTGCGCGTTTCAGAACTCAAAAGTGACGCGCCCCGAAAGCAGTGACAGCAATAAAGGATTATCACGATTGTGGGATAGCGGGATGAGACGAAACGTTCCCTTTGCGGCCAAATATATCAACATATACCACTTTCTTCACCACAGGGAAGCATATCCTCCTAGTACACGACCGTCTGCGAAAACTAGCAGAAAGTATAAGGGGAAAACTAGTTAACCTCAGAAACCACCCAAGTTGCCCGCAACAAAAGAAAAAAAGAAGATGCAGCAGCGGATATTCCTTTTTATCGGAAGATCGTGATAGCCAGTCTCAGATAAGGCGAGCCACACAACAATAGGTCGATCGAGAGAGATTTGAGGCGGCGATAAATTGCATAACGCTAGCCGAAATTTTGAGTGACGTGTCCGAGGACGCCCAAGAAATCGAACGCGTCGTCGGAGTTACAACATCGCGGCCCGATCACAGAAAGGTGCGCTCCAGTGACCACCAACAAAGCGGAGATTGCCAAGCTAGTTTCTTGTATGTTTTCGTTTCGGAGGCTTACGGTAGCCTTCGCTATCGGACCCGATAAACGCTGTCGGCAGCCGGGCCTGCACGAGTGGGCTGAGGGTATCTGTCCGCTGCTTCAATACGATCGCGTCACAACTAATGAAATCGTGCAACGACGCGAAACGGGCCGCGTAAATCTGTATGGAAACAATAACATACTTGGTTCGAGGACGCCGCCATTACGTGAAGCGAGAGCTTCCTTTAGCTGGATTTGGGCGATGATACGATAAGCAGCGCCACCGGTGCGTAATAAAAACAATTGTACTCGAAGTGATTGTTAACTTCAATCAGATAACAAAATTGAAAATATTTTTGTTTGTTTTATAAGAAAAACATGTTTATTTATGCAAGGTTTGCTTGTGACAACCGGTTTTCCCTGTCTGACCTACTTTTCTTCGCCGACCTCTGGCGCCGCTAGCACCCCTATCGGCGAACCACTCAACTGAGAGTGGCGCGTTGTTTGAATCGGCTTTCAGTAGGAGGAAGTCGTGAGCGCCTGTGCAGCCGCGACGACACTCGTACTTGCGCATTTTCATGAGTGCATCACTACACCAAGCGCAGCACACACGCACTAGTATAATTATTTAGGGGAGATGAGACATCCACCCAATCGTAGCAGTTGCTACAAAGGAAACCCATACGGGTTCCTCGAAAGAAAAGCCTCGCACTTGAAGAAAAATTCGTCCTGGTCCGGGACTCGAATCCGGGACCACCGCCTTTCCGGGGCAGCCGCTTTACCACCTGAGCTAACCAGGCGGCAAGCAGATGACACTTGTCGCTATACATTATGCATTTGTTAACAGCCATATAAATTACTGTATCGAATGTTGGGGCAACGCATATAATATCCATCTGTCGCCTTTTCAAACCCTTCAAAAGCAAACTGTTCGCATTACTTATTTCGTATCTAGGCAGTAGCACTCTCTTCCCTTCATTATTAACTATGACGTGTAACCTTTATCCCGGCCTTATTATTATAATATTTGTTTATTATTTTTCAAAATTTTTCCTCGTTACCCCTACCTCGATATAATTCCATTATACATAGTGGTTAATACAAACTGCACGCGTTTTTCTGTTACGGAAAATTATCTTTGACCTGAAGTACCTACTAGTTATAAAAAAAGAAACTATTCCTTTTTCTGTTATTTCACTATGCATCCAGCACGTGCCGACGAAAAGCAATGTAATTTCCTTTTCAAATTTAAGACTCAAATAAATGACTTCCTCTTTGGAGTAGACAAGTGGCTGTATACTAATAAACTGTGTATTGCATATGAATGCCTGCTCCTACTCAGAAAATTTTTGCTGATTCTCATGACCACACAATTTCCCATGCTATTCGTTTCACTCTAAGGTATATTGCGCCAGTTCTCCTTGCTTCTTTTATTTTTCTGCAACTTGTTTTCTTTTATGTTTACGATTTTGTATCTCATCAGTGTGCTTATTCCGCCTTTTACGTTCAATAATTTGCACACATTTGTACTATATTGCAGATACTGTCAAGTTCGCTTTACTTTGTTCTCTTTCTTTCTTTAATTCGTCGTAAAAGGTTCCGCCTACAGCTTTTACTTTCAGAATCCTTCGCGTATAAGGCTGTTTCTGTATTTACTTACCAATAAAGTTGAATTCGATTGATCCACATAATCATGAAAACTATGTGGCTGTTTACACGTAGGCCATTGCGGCGATAGATTCTAGGAGCTCAATGAAAATGGGGGGGGGGGGGGGGTCTTTATCATCCAAAGTGGCCACAAGAAAACGAAATATAACGAACCCAAATTTTATGTTCACTTGTTGCGCTTTAAATATTTGCCCTAATTTATTTCCGGAATCTTCGTCCACACGTGCAGCAGCACATGCAGACGAACATTCTCTGGCAAGCAGACGTCTGCTCCCGTTTCAATCGTGCTTGTTCTTCCTACATATTGGCACGTGGACTTGCTTATCTTCCACGGGTGAGCGCTTTTCACCGTCGAACAAATGTTATCGCTCAGCGCGGGACGCGCCTGCATGTATCGGAAGTTTATCAAATATTATCGACGGTTCTCTTGTCACCGAAGCTTGTGCAGAACTTTCTGGAACACACGCGGGCACCGCCGAACACTCTAGGACCCTCGATGACCCGCGCGTAAAAGCCGTCGCGCTTGACCGGCAGATAAGATTTCCGGCGATCGCCGACAGCGTTCGCCGCTATCGCCGTTCGTTGAGTGTGTAGCCTGTTTTTGAGGGCACATGTTCGCCCAATAAGACGCTATATTTTCGTCGTTCCCAGTTCTGCTGCTTTCTTCACCGTCACTGCCACGTGACAATATCGTGAACCTTCACAGACATCACCAACAACTGGTCACACGTCCTCTTTCGCCAACCACGCCACTGTCTTTCGGGTCGCCGTAACCACGGCATTGAAACGAGTTAACCAGTCTAACGTAACCATTTGCTCGCGTGAGCTAAAGCTGTGGCCTAAGAATTGCTCTGATGCGTGGTACAGTGCATCGTGACGAGCAGACGACATCTTGCTGTTTGCGGGATTTAGGCTCCAGTGTTCGCTCATCTCATCGTGGCTGCCATGCTGATGCACCGGCACGGTGAAAAGCTGAGTCTGTGACGTCACGTGAAAACTATCAATACAATGGCGGAACCAAGTGAAAGCCCTGGACGTACCGCTCCCTTTGAAAATACCATTATCGTTAATTTTGCGGTAATAGGTTTATTATTAGGAGTGAAAATAAATTTGATAGTTTCATTTTTTTTTTCAATTTCGCGTCGAAATCTCATGGTCGATACGTCAGCGTGACGCCACGGATTATTTCTCTTTTATTTTTCGTATTTGGGCCGTTGCGGCTCAGCTGAGGAATTCGAAACTTTCTAGTTCAGCCTTTGGCTCTTTAACAATACAGTGAAGTCCATCTTGACCGACAGAACATTAACTATGCCCCGGGACGCCGTCGAAATCTATGACGTCACGACGCGATTGTGCAGTAAGTTCCTAGGAGACGTCGCTACGCGTCATTCGTTCAATCGTATTTTATGGCATTACCAAGCATCCTCCCGTGCACTGTAAATGTGACGTTTTCGGTATTATAGAAGGCTAACTTACCAATACGGCTAAAATTATATTTCGAATAAACGTCCCTCTACGTCGTCGCTCCGCCGCCGTCCTGTCGTGTCGTCGTCGCAACTGCCGTCGCCGTTACCACGCCGTTGCCTCCCTCCATGCTATCGTCATTATTATGCCGTCTTAGTCATCGTAGCCGACATGTCACTGTAGTGGCCGCGCCATCGTCATCGTGCAATCATTACGTTGCCACTGTCCTCGCAGGGCTTCAGCCGCTTCATCGTCGCTGTTGTTCGTCGTCCTTCGTCACGCCGCCACCCCCATCACTGTCGTAGTCATTTCATCGTATCGTGTATATATATATATATATATATATATATATATATATATATATATATATATATATATATATATATATATATATATATATATGTGTGTGTGTGTGTGTGTGTGCGTGTGTGTGTGTGTGTGTGTGTGTGTGTGTGTGTGTGTGTGTGTGTGTGTGTGTGTGTGTGTGTGTGTGTGTGTGTGTGTGTGTGTGTGTGTGTGTGTGTGTGTGTGTGTGTGTGTGTGTGTGTGTGTGTGTGTGTGTGTGTGTGTGTAAACGAGAAGAAAGGGGGTTAACCGAGGGGCCCGATTTTTATTAGTCATATCATAAGAAGCCAATAAACACTGAATAGGGGAAATGTTGTCCTTGGTGTCAGTGTTTGTTGGCTTCTTATGATATGACTATATATATATATATATATATATATATATATATATATATATATATATATATATATATATATATATCTGTTGGTGTAGCGCATGTCGTTATTAGTACGCCCCGAGCACATCGAAAAGGGTGCGAGCACGGACCTAGCTCCTATACACGCGGACTGTGGCAATGAAGGGAAACCCAACGGGGCCGGAGCTTCTGCGCATGTGTTAGCGCGCCAAGTAGTCCGGCAGCGCTTGACAGTGCTTTTGTTTGCTCGGAACAGACGTTGAATCGACGCAGCTTCCACGTGCGACGGTTTCGCGTTTGCCCATACGCGGAAGGGAGAAAGCCGCAAAATAAGTAAACGCTTACATTCAGTGGTGTACGTGTTTTACCTTATTTTTACTGTTGCACGCTTATAAGGTGTTTATGTTTTCTCTTCCCCAGCTTAAACTATTGTGAATGAAAACACGGGACCCTTTTCAGAAGCGCTCTCACTTGTGCGCGCTTTGCCTCCGTCGCTTTCCATTCATTGCCACAGAAAGTTGTCCGCGAGTATGACGACATCGATTGTCGTCTGGGCACAGTTGAGGGCGTTCGCGCAGGCTCACACTTTAGCACAAGGTTGGATTCCTGGGCGGGTGTCGGGGGAGTAACAGCTGCCGCAGTTGATGAGTTCAGACTCGGAGTAATCGCTGAAGTCTGTCTGCTGATCTTGTTACACCCCCCGCCCCCTTCCTTGTAGGCACGGCACTGTGTAGCAGCCCTGCGCCTGTTCTCTAGAACGAGGTTGTAACTTTTGTTCTTCAAGACAACCCTGAAACGATAGCCACGTCAAGCGAACGGACAATGTAGCTCCAAGGAAAGCACAGGGGAAGTTACATGTGGTTTCAATTAAAATCTCGAAATAACAGCCTAGCGAGGGTCTGACTCCGTGACAGCTTTAGTGCCTTCGGGTATTGCCACATGAGGGTTCGTAACCAGTTTGCCTGCTCCTAAGCTCACGTACTATGTGACGCCTGTAATTGAAGGACTGTTCTACAACCGCCGCCATAGCCACGGGTGGCGCTGGCAAACACTATAGATCTCAGAGTCACGGCTCTTACACATACACAAAACAACCAAGAGAAGTGGACGAGAGAACAGCCGTATCACCGTAGCTCAATTGGCAGAGCATCGCACGCGTAATGCGCAGGATGTGAGTTCAGCTCCCACCCGCGACAAATGCTTTTTTTTTTTCGTTCACTTTTGGTTTTTATACGCTACAAATACCTCAGGCAACCGACAGAAATCATTTGGAAGCCCGGACACGCGGGACTATACGGAAATGAATGGGCTAACCAGTTCGTCCGAGAAACGCTACTTCGGGCACCGGATATTCCTGCTCCAACCCCACACGCTGTTACAATCGGCGCGCATAAAATTAAGGCCATATCAAGAGGTCGGACGATTGCTCCCCCCAAAAATGTGCGCAACACTCCAACGCAAACAAGGCACACTTGTAAGACAAGCACAAACCAACGCCCTACTCCCACCTGCTAGACTACACCGTGTATACCTGGGACTCTGCAGACTCGCCACCTCCTAAATACGGAAGATCTGCGGACGACACCTCAACAGAGAACTGGCACTGCCATCCCTCCCCACCATTCAAAACCAGCTCTCCTTGCCTACAAACGCAGGTTGGCTGGTTCAAGCCTCAAAGACCCGAGGACAAAGATTCCTTGCTAAATATGTTAATCGAGTCGACACTGGGAATGCAGCAAGCAAGACGCTGGACTGAGGCTCTATTATTAATCTACAAAAAAAAAAACTGAAATAAAATTTTTTGCTCCATCTTTCTCTCTTCTTCCCCTTATCGTTCCAACATTTTAATTACCATGTGCACAGATAGTTTTCCTTATACTTTTCTTGGCTTCATTGTCTGTACGCTTGATGTGGTTTTGTCTCGGTTCTCCTTCATTTAGTCCTCTACCACGGATGGTTTTGAAGGGACATTAAAGGAAAATATCAAACCGAGCTAGATCGAAAGATTAAGCGTCTTTAATAACGTAGTCATCATTCATAGCGAGAACAGAGCAGTTGTAGGCGAGAAGATGACGAAAATAGAAAATCGGTGTGGCGCCACCTATTTCAGACCACGGCACTTCTCACGTGACGTCAGCACTGGCTGTTCACCGAGAGCGGCAGAGAGGAATGTCACGTGTAGATTACGCGCACTCGTTCGTTTCGGCGCGGGCGGTTTAAGTACTGGAGCAGCAGCGGGACCTTCGGTGGCAGCTTTGAATGCAACAGGCACATATCGGCGCGCAGAAAACGGTGATAGGGTTCTAGTCGAATAGTCTATCGACCTTAACTAGGCTTAACATTTTCGTTTTGTGTGTTTTTATGGCAAGCAGCTATGATACGAGCTCAGTGGATGACGCAAGAGTTGGTCTGTCGACGAGAGTTTTTGGTTGCTGCGACGCATTGAAGGAATAGCAATAAAACCTGCAGAATTGTACAAAAAAAGAAGGAAAAAGGAAATGTTCGTTGTATTTTTTTTGCCTATCGCCGCATGTCCAGTCACCCAGGTCCAACAAGTGCTTGCTGCAGCCACGATCTGTAGATGGCGCTTTGTCAACCGCATCCTTTTTTGAAGCAAGTTGGATCAAGTTGTATTCTAGAAGAGCCATGGGGCCTAAACTTCGAAAATTTCAAGAACGCTTACTGGAGTCACAACGACCCGAATGCGACAAAAGATACTTTGAAATCCATGACGTCACAGCGCATGTCATACCACCGGCGGTGTTGTAACGCGATGTTCTAAGGAGAGAACTTTGACTCTCAAACTCTTCTAGTAATCAACATATTACCGTAAAATTAAAGAAAGCCCATTTCTGAAGAGATGCGCTGTCAGTGAAAACTGATGAACCGATTTATTGGTTCTCTTCGGTGTTCCTTTCAGTCGTTGACCTGCACCAACGACACTTTAAACATCTCGCTCGCCAATACAAGTCCTTTAAAGTTAGACGAGCAGGTCTTTTTTTACACAATTTCTTTTCATACGAAGTTTTATCTTCATACGCAAAATCCCACAAGCGGCGACCGTTTTGGCACCTCGGCAAAAGTCGGAAACCACCAGAGTACGCTTAAATTCACTATTTTTTACAGCCACCGCAAAGTACCTACAACTATGAAATTTCTGCAAGCGTGTTACTCATGTGACGCACTTTATTACCACTGATTCATCTTGACACGAACTGCAGCCCTGAAACGACGCTCTGCCGTGCAATGCTCGAAAAGTCTATTAAGATAAATTTAACATAATTAACGCACATGCTTATAAAGTTTGCTCGCACTTCGCACTAGAAACGCCAGTAACCACCACTTAATTTCACTGCGCCCAGACTTCAGTGATTTCTCAATAAGTTTTCATCGAAATTTGCACGGGACGTTATCACACTGTCCATCGCACCTAGTCACAAGAACGGCTTGGCTGTTGGGAAGAAAAGACAGAAAATAACAAAGAGAGAAAGGAGAGAAAAAGAAAAGAAAAAAATAAGAGGGAGGAGCAGCTCCCCACGCCCGGAATCACCATTGCCAGTTCCGACATACAAAAGAGGGAGGCCTTCTTCCGTGTGTCTAACAGAGTAATTGCAGTACTTAAAAAAATTGACGGTTACTCCAATCCCTTCTCCCTCCCGCCATATTTTGGAAAGTGAGCACATCATCTTAAGCATTATTTGCAACTTCCCGAAGATTTTGCGTGTCAGTCAATCAATCAATCAACAAATCAATCAATCAATCGATCGATCGATCGATCGATCAATCAATCAATCAATCAATCAATCAATCAATCAATCAATCAATCAATCAATCAATCAATCAATTTTCCTTTCTACCGTCGCCTCTCCTACACCCTTGCTGCAGTACGCGCCCATCACGTATACCTGCAACCTGCAAGACTGCTTTGCTGCATATATAGTTATGCGGTGAAGCTAATTGTCACAGGCATGTACTGGGGTGAAGTGGGTTGTGTAGGGGACGACAACTGCTGTTCATCAGCTGCTACGAAGAGGAAAACTAATTCGAACTTGCCGCAGCGCTTTCCGCATGAAGAAAATGGTGTGTGGCAACACGTGTAATTTGCTTCCTCCACGACAAGGTTCCCCGGCCGTCCAATTACTTGCGCTTGGGGCCATCTTTTAACTTCCACGTTGTCACACGCTACAAGTTCACGCAGCTGAATTGGTCGTTGTTTTTCTTAGAACTTTTTCAGCAACATTCCATTTCAACTGCACCTTGTACGTGAAATAATTTGCAATGCTTAAAATCTATGAGTTTATCCGTAATTATTTTCAATGCAATGTATGCCACTGACCTCTAGCGGAAATGGCTCCCACCAACGGGTTCCGTTTTGCAAGGAACTCCTATTATCGCTGTAGTTATCGACAGTACGGCACTGTTGAATTCTAAGAGCGACAAAACGACAACAACATTAGGATCCCTTATTTGGGATGTTCTGTGTACCGCAAGCATAAAATCGACTCGCCCCTTCAGTTTATTCAGGAAACGGACCAAGTGGTACGACTACACTATTTACATCTCATCATCCTTTCCAAACGGGGACCTTCAGGACAGTAACAACACCCGATGACCTATCACGCGTATTTATAGGCAGTAAACGACATTTAACCACTGCCATCCCAATGCACGAAGCCGTGCTTGCCGTAAACTTATTGCTGCTGAGTGCGACCGTTGCTTTACTGTGGGCTTCGATAATAGTTAAATCCTGATATACCCATTAACAGTGGTTGGACGCTCAAAGAAAGAAAGAAAGAAACGTCTCCCTCTGAGGCCTCATTTCATCACAACATTACTATTCTCCATTTTCATCCTATCGTCGTCGTCTTTATCATCATCACTTCCATTTTCTTTTATTAATATGAAGATTTTCACAAATCTAACTGTCTTCGTATTTAATTGTACAATGATACGTTCCAATCAAAAAGGGTTCATTTCCATTATGCTTTTCTCGTCCACATTGTCGGTTGGCTTCAGTGGTTATCAGTGCTTACTGGTTGTGGGCATTACCCCAACCAAGGCTCTTATTGGCTCGTATCTGTAAGGTAACGGATGAGGAGGAGGAGGAGAAACTTTATTATTGCAGAAACCGTTGCGCGGTTTATTCCTGGGTGGTTCCCTCTGACAGGGCTCCACTGGCGATCGCGGCTCGCCGGGACTTAATTACTTTAGCCCAATAAAGCGTCTGTGCCGTTCTTTCTACCATTATTCCATCTCCTTAATCATGCTTATACATTACATGCGAGTTCATTGCGTTCATGCACCTCTTTCTTCCCTCTTTCTTTCCCTCTTCCCCTTCCCCCAATGCCGAGTAGCTGGCTAGAGGAATATACCTCAGGCCGACCTCTCAGCATATCGTATCATTAAACTTCTCTCTCTCTCTCTCTCTCTCCATTGCGTTCAGTCGAAAAAGTCCGTGTATTTGGGAACGCATGTCAGCGTATTCGCGCGGGAAACGCTGTCGAGGCAGTGCCGGCGCACAAACTTTCGCTCCACCGGCACAGAAAGGTCACACTTTGTTCTACGTGGTACTCGCAACACTTTCTAAAAGTTGGCCCTGCACGCGTGTGTAATACACTAAAGAGAGTTCGCTAAAGTTGGCTTCTTCACAACAAGGTTCATTATAAGGTGAAGCCCGCTTGCCTAACTCCTGTTGTTCTGCAGGTGGTGTTCTGGGTATTATAATTATTTTTATGTGTTGAAAAGGCAAGGAAACGCAACGCAAAGGAGAGAGTATAGACAGAGAAGAGAAAATGATCGTTACGAGCAAGCCGAGTGATCGATCCTGCTGAACTTTATTTTTAAGTGTGTGTGCAACAGGTAGCGTTGGCACATGTCTACGATAATTCATAACGACCAGTCCGTCAGCTTGGTTAGAATCGGGCCATTTTGATTCCGAAGGTGGCGCTCAGTCAATTGCACGGGAAGGAAACAGCGTGCCGGCTTGCGCTAAGGGCATCTGATCAGATGCATCGCAACGCAATGTGCCGCGTTCGTGGCGAATCATGAACACTGATCATGAATGTGCAAAACAGTAAACATTACAGGATAAAAAACTAGCAGGATGCAAATGAACTCTTAACAAGACAAAAGGTTCATATGAATATTGAGTCTTGAATAGAGTAAGGGATGGGAGAAAAAAAAAGTTTTAGCCTGTAGTCGCCAACATTTCCACAAATGGACTCGTCTTCCCCAGGGCTGTCCTTGCGACCACCCTGTTAAGCAGTCTTGACAAGGGAACTTCTCTTCATCGGGACTGTCCTTGGGACACCTTGTTTGGCAGACCTGACAAGGGGACTTGTCGTTGTCAGGACTGTCATTGGGACCAACCAACTTGTTCAGCACTGCTGACAAGGGAACTTCTCTTCGTCAGGACTGTCCTTGAGACACCTTGCTTGGAAATCCTGATACGTGACTGCTTTCAGGGACTTGTCTGGACTCGTTCAGGGACAAGAGTCTTGTATTCGCAAGGACTGCATTTGGGATCGCCTTGCTTAGCAGTCATGACAAGAGAACTTTTCTTCGTCAGGACTGTCTTCGGGGCAGACTTATTATTTGGAAGTCCTGATAAATAGACTTGTCTTCATCAGGACTGTCCATGGGATAGCCTTTTTGTTCGGCTGTCCTCGCAAGAAGACTTGTCCCTGATGAAGGCCTCTTGTCAAAACATTGCCGGTTCCAGAATGAGGTCTGCATTGAATGCCCACTGTTCGGTAAGAGCTCTTAACCCTTTCTTTGCCCAGGGATTTCAACGCGGTTATCTCAGTAATGGCATATGAAAATACAATCCTAGTATACTCAATGCAACTCATCGCCATGGCGAAGGAGGCGGCAAGTGCAACGGCGAAAGCAGTGGTCTCTGGTTTGGCTTACTCTATTTGATGCCCGAGTTTACGGAGACCTATACTGTATCCTCTTAGCTTTACTGATTAATTACGGGGGTCTTATCATAAAGCTGCTTTCGCAACAGAAGAACGCCAAACAAAAATTTTGCAAATAGCTTTTCTTTGTTCCATAATTGTGGGCACATCTAACGTACGTGTTTTTACTTCCAGAGAGATATGTAATTTATTTGCAGGGGAGGCAGTGATTTCGACTTCAAACGCTGTGATTTGTCCTGCTGCCCTGCACAGGATAAGTAGGATAAGTAAGATAAGAAAGTATGATAACGTTTAATTATGAGGGTAAACGATGCGTATAAGAAATTAACAAAACGGCTTACCGACAAGCGAATGTTTATAGCCCGGCGTTATTCAGAGTTTATCTGGCTATTATTGCTGGCTCACCTAGCAGTCATACGATCAAGTCATGGAGCCTGAACCGTAAAATGAGCTAATTTAAAAATTAATGTCGCGAAAATAAAAGATGCGGTTATAAAGGGATCTCCCGGCTCAGTAACTGGCTCGTCCCCACTGAAACATTGCATAGTGGTCGCACTCCCTCCCCCCCCCTCTCCGCCCCAGCATCATCCGCGATTAATCAAAATTACGCTTTGTCTACGGTGGATGTCAAATAAAACGTGTTAATCATTTTTTTTTCTTTGTTTTGTTTTCTTTTCAGTGGAATGAAGGGTGGCGCCGTCTGTCACGTCTGTCACTACTGCGGAAATAGACAGCGTACTCCCGTGGCCTCCGCGATCAGCTCCGGCGGCGCGAACGGAGCCGATCGCGGAAGCCACGGTACTCCGTTTGTGTTTCCAGTTACAGCGACAGGTGGCGCCAGAATACCAGAATGTTTCCAGAACACTAGAACAACGGAGACAGAGACGCGATGTTAACTATACATAGAGCGCACCAAACTACAACATGTCCTACCCACTGATATCTACTATGTTTATAGTAGGGATCAGTGCTACTGCCTACCTTCTGGTGCAAAGACGGTAGCAGCAGCAATCATTGGCGTACGTATAGTAGACCTAACTTTTCTCTCGCAGTGTGAAAATAATAAAGCAACGCTGAAACGTTTATGACGCGTCGTGGCTGGTGAAAGCGCCTCGAGGCGGCAATGTCAGCGCTAACGCTATTGTAGGCGTATCCGGTGTCCCAGTATGCCGTAAACTGTCTTGGAGAGAGAGAGAGAGAGAGAGAGAGAGAGAGAGAGAGAGAGAACCCTTTAATGAAAGGCATAGATTTTAGCCCGTATTGGTACCAGCATCGGCGCAGACTATATGCGTTTCCTGTTTGTTTTGAATGACACAGATAAGTACTACTGCATCCGAACATGTTATTAAGCAAAACACACAGAAAAAAGTGACCTCTAAGCGAAATGTGAGTGCGAACGAGCCAGCGGTATAGCTGCAAGAACCATTCACACGTGGCCCCCATATTTGATACAATAATGCATAGTAGGGAAGCGCCAACAGTGGCCTTACTCACATGTTGGACGCCAAGCGCTTCATCCTCAAAACCAACAGCGATCGCTTCGGTTAACGAACGCTACAACGACGAACTCGCCGACGTCACACGGTCGAATAACACACACGTACACAGATAGGAAGAAAGAAAGGATGTTGTCTGCGTCACCACATATGCGGTGCGGGGGGCGTGGCTTCTGCGCACCACCGCTGAAGACGAGGGTTGGTCCTAGGGAGGCCGCCATTACGTCATCGCACCTCACGTGACACCCTGAGCGCGCCGATCCTCTCTCCAGGCCCCCTTGCGCCTACGGGGAATTTAGAGAAACGAGCCCGTTTTAGGATCGCGGCCCTTCGACAATTATTATTTCTTTTTTTTTTTAACTGCGTCACGATAGCGTAAAGCACGTACTTTGCTCAACCAGAAGTAATTTTGCGATTGCAAAGCACAGGTACGAAACAATCTGCTGCATGTGGCATGCTGTGGTCTCTTTTCTCTCTCTCTCTCCTTCTCTTGTCTCCTCGTGTCTTTTTGAGTTTTCGAGATAGCACTGAACAAAACAGGCAGAATATTGAATAAAATGATTAATGTCTATCTTGCTTAACCACGTCATTATGCACAGTGGCTTTCTAATGCTGACTTCGTTTTGGGAGTAGAGCTGGCATAATCTGATCAGAAGCCAAATTTACGAATGCGGCCGCAAATGCGCTTGTATATATATATATATATATATATATATATATATATATATTTAGCAGAATAATTATAGTTAGCCCGTACGCGATCGTGTATCACAGTTTACGGAATACCGAAATAACGGAGACGCAGACGTGCGCATTAGTGCCGGTGGCGACATCTGATGGCGCTGACGCCAACTAAGAACACAAATAACGATAACTGCCGTGATTACGACCTCATTGTCTCATTGTCGGTGTCTCCAGTTTTCCAGTATTCCGTAAACTGCGATACTCCTACGAACAAGCGGAAACTTTTCGTTGTTTCTATCTATTTCTACGAGGGTTAACCAGTGTATCAACAATGGGGAAAGTAAAAAAAAAAACTACGGTTCCAAAGCACCGGTCATCGAGGAACCGAGCTTTACGTGTGAACGGTTTGATTAATCTGACTCCCAATTAGCTTACACCATCCGTATACTCAAGAAAGTGTCGCGGCTTCGTTCGGGATTGCTTACGTTTGGCTCACATTTTAACGCGTGACCAACATCTGCTGAGATCTAGCCTGGTCCTTACTATGATGATTGAAGTCAAAGTCGAACAAGAAATGTCCACGTTCTAGCCGCGCAGGTGAGTGACATTGTTACTTTTTTTCCTCTTTACAAGACGCAGTATAAGCTGAAAGATATATGATCTACGTGTAATAAATAATTTTGCGGACAAACAAGAGTTTGCGCTATGACCACTGCAGCATGTCAACCTGTGCTTTGCTTGATAGTTGAACTACCAGAGCATAACAAAACTGCATACACTTGCTGTATTCATTGCCTCGTATTATTATTAGTATGTTATTAAAACAGACTGACATTGGGAACAAAGTATATATCAGTTAAACTTATTTTACAAGTTTGTATCTCATCGTGTTCCGCGATACTTAGTCTGAATGGATAATAGAGTTTAACTTTTATGAAATATTCCAGCATTGAGTGTATTGGTGCGATGTTTACCCTCGCAAAAGTAAACAAACAACCATCATGCTGTTTACAATTGGCAGACCACCTAGGACCAAACCTTATCTTCACTGAGGTGTCGCCTCACATGCATCGGTTTCAACGAAATACAAGACATGCACACAGATACACAACTGACTGTTTAAAAATTTTCTTACCGTGCTATCAACATCAAACAAAAGACGCATTTGCTATTTGTAACAATGTACGAAACAAGGATGGCAGTTCAGAATTTGTATTCATTGCCGACATTTCGCCATGCTGTCTTCATTCTGTTACTGCAACCTCCCTTCAGGTAACAATGTACAAAAATAGCTCTTTATTCTGTTCGCTCCCTCCCTGCCTCGTTCCCTCCCTGGCTCACTCACTCACTCACTCACTCACTCACTCACTCACTCACTCACTCACTCACTCACTCACTCACTCACTCACTCACTCACTCACTCACTCACTCACTCATTCACTCATCGCTGTATGTCACAAAATCTGTCAAGATATGTCCCAAACATGCGCTCACTTACTAAACAAACAGACACACACAAAAAGAAAAGAAGAGCGCACCCTGAACGATTATTCTTCTACGTAGCACAGCACTAAACGGCCTGTTTACACTACCTGTTTTCCGTTTCTTAGTTTTTATGCTAAACAGCTTTCCTTAAAAGAATTGCCTGCGGCAAATAGCTCAGTTCCTACAAAGCCCAAGCACCATTCCATATCAAAGAAAACTAGAACTTTCTCGCATTTCTTTCTAGTCATAGACAACACTTGAATTACAGTACAAGCAAATGTGAATTGAGTAAAATTACTTAGTATTGTAATTAATTACTCTGCGATTATTCAGCTGAACTGTCCACAGCTTCGGTGGAACTCCCTAAAGCATGTTTCGGTGAGCTTACAGCGCTTAAATAAGAATTTTAAGGCGTCAAATTCAGCTCATGAGAAATGATACGTTGGGCTTTGTGGGGCCAGAGCTATGCGGACATTATCCTTTACAAGGTGATGCGGTCTCCGGAGCCAGCCGTTGGAGTTGGTAGTCTCCTAACAGATGGCGCCAGCGCACAGGGCTTTACATTGTTTGCACCTCTGAGCGTCGGGTGATTAAAGCATTTGGCCCTGGAAGTTACTAAGGCTACGAGGAAACAAACAAGAAAGAGAAATGGGAGAAGGAGACGCAGGGATCAAGGCTAACCAGATGCACGTTGGTTGGCTAGCCTACGCAGGAGAAAGCGGTTAAGAAAACACAAGCAAACAAACAGAGAAGAGTCTTTGAGACACGGCTTCGGTGTATGCGCTTTTCTTGTTCGTTTTAATTGAACCTTTAGTTATAAAACGTGTGCCAAGCTAAAGTTTACACTCAACGATCGTTGGCGTCCGTTGTTGGGAAGTTGTGTGTAAACATTCTTCATTGCGGGGCAAAAAACCGTCGCAGTGAATGAAAAAAAAAAAGAACAGTGATCATTTGTGAAAGTTCGGCGCACAACAAACAGGACGACGACGGCGGCAGGAAAGAAAAAAAGGCTGAACACAATGATTTGAAAGATTTATTGCAGGCTTTTGACACATCAGAGGAATGAAATGCACTAATGCACATAGCTCCATATATATCTGCTCATGTATTCTCTTTCTTTCTTCCTTTCTTTTTGGGGGAGGGGAGGGGGTTGACTGGTCTTGCGAAGGTAATATTTTCTTTTTGGGTTAGTACATGATTTAGGAGACAGACAGACAGACAGACAGACAGACAGACAGACAGACAGACAGACAGACAGACAGACAGACAGATGAAGATAGATAGATAGATAGATAGATAGATAGATAGATAGATAGATAGATAGATAGATAGATAGATAGATAGATAGATAGATAGATAGATAGATAGATAGATAGATAGATAGATAGATAGATAGATAATATTATAAAAAGCAGGAAGGTTAGCCCGAAGTGCTGACTCGGTATTAGAGAATATACATAGGAGTTAACACGAGAACTTATAAGATAAAAATAAAGATGGTTATGAAGAAAATGGCGGCTTACACAAACATGAAAAACAAAATCTATTCAAAGTCTTAAATGCACGGAGACCATTCTCTTGCAGGAATTTGAGCCTTTAGAGGAAGTCCCACCAACGTCGAGGGTCCGGCCAACGTCCCCACGAAGAGAGGTTGATTGTCAAAATCCGGCGTTTTCTGCCAGTGATTGCCTTGACGCTGCATATACCGCGGTTCCACAGGCACACAGACTTTGTTATCTAAGACGGGACAAGCTGTTACCCTGCATCGGTGCCTTATGTGGTGAGGTTGGTTATGTGGCCCGCCAGTTCGACGTATACAAAGAGAAGCGCTGATTCACAGCCTACCGAGGAAGGAGTTTCTATCGCATTAGCTTCCAAGCCACGATGTTCCCTGAGGGACGGCAGAATGATCACGAAAGGAGTTCTATACGCCGGCTAAGCCTCTTCCGGGCTTTGCGTATTTGTTGAATGAACTCCAAGACGCGTTTGGTCAGCGTTTGTTGAAACACTCGTCAGTATGAGATGCCCATGCAGAAAAAAATTGTCGATCAAGCACCCGGGGGCATACCCGACCTGTTGCAACGCCATCACAGCGGCCAGATGACTTGACTAATCTTGCATGTTGAGCTTGCTGTCCTTTCTTCTGAGCTTTTGACTTCACGAAGCAACAGGTCGCGTTTGCACGGGCGGATCCGGAAGACCCGCCGGGGCTGTTGCCTCGAGCAAACACGAGTCATTCAAACGAGTCACGTAACGTAACGAACACTGCTGAGCGCACTGACACGTGACCGAGTGAGTCTCTTTCTTTATAGATGCGGGCACATATAATGCAGAGGCTTATTTTTACGAGGCCAGCTCTTCGGGTGTCCTCGCGGGTTGTTATTTTGTCGCTAAATGCAAAACGCTTCCATTGGCGATGCATTCAAGCTGATCAAGCGTGTGCCAGGAGTAAAAAAAATTGGGAGCAAGAACAATTTTGCAATCCTTGGTACTATGTTTTAGCAAACGACAGTTAAAAGGGGGCACGTCGGCGAAATGATCTTTTTTTTTCAATGTTGCGAGCGCTTAGTGCTTGTCTCGATGAGTGAAGAAATATTCGGACAAAATCAGCAGACGGAACGCGAGAAACAGTGAACGTCGCGTAACACAGAATTCAGGAAGCCAACATCATGCGGTGGTGGAGTTAACGGTTGTTTAACGGTTGAACGTGGAATGGAACGGTTGTTTATGAAAATTTGGCATTTCTTGTTTTGTAGCGTTTTTGTAAAATGCACACATGTACAGGCGTAAGTTAAAATCGTTTAGTGCATACGCGCCTGCAGGGATTTGTGTATTGGTTGAATGAGCTACCCACGGTGAAACTACCCTTTGTTTATGTCGACTTATGCGAAGCATTCTGATGCCAGTCAACCAAGTTACTGTCGCGTGTATCTGGTCGTCTTAGTGAGTCGATCCGGAAGGTAGTGAAGATAGAGCAGCCAGTAAAAAGAAAGAAACCATGGTTTGCATAGTCATCCATACATAGCTTCTGCCCAACTTTAAGCAGAAAGCTTTGTGTCCCGAAAGACAATGCCTAGAAATGCACAATTAAGCACGTCATTATTGCGCCTCTTGAGAAGTTGTTCTTCATCAAGAACTGGGCATCCCTTGCTCTACATTTGAGGTCGCACTCGCAGTAGTTCAAGGGTCCGCGTGGTTCGTTCGAGTGTGGTATCATCAGTTTCGTTCTTCTCGGTTTGATCACGCGGAGAGCGCCGTAATCTGGGCAATCTGGGCCGCCTGAGTAAAAAAAAAAGTTGGTAACCTTTCTCTCGAATTTTTTCTTCCAGGGAGAACACGAATTTCTCCGTCACTGCACATGGTCATGCCATGTTTGTTTTGGTTCACAACGGACGAGATCATCAATAGTCTTTCGCCCAGAGTGACGATAAAGGGCACTCGCGAAGAAGGTACGCGATCGTTTCGCTGCACCCGAAAAAAAAAATACCCCAAAGTGGGCTATTGACTTTTTTCCGATGATAAATATGCACGCATTTGAAGATGCTACTCCAAACCATAGATGGGATATAAAGGCGAAGACCCATCGGGTGACAGGCCGGATGTATAACACGACCCTTTAAATTACGGTCCAGGCTATCAAGGCGTGTGCTCGGAAATTCGTACGAATCCCACTAAATTCCAGGGTGATGGGCGGGCGCGCGAACCTATTTCGCACGTCGGACCTCGAAATAGGGATGGCGACTGTTAGGGATGGCCGGACGCCAAGGGCGATACGTCATCCCCTTACCCTCTACATGGTCGTGGCACCGTGGGTGCTACGTCATCCCCTTCCCCTCTCATGGTCGTGGCACCGTGGGTGATACGTCATCCCCTTACCCTCTCTTGGCCGGACCCCACGGCGCCGGAGAGGTCATTCACCCGACCTTCTCCCCGGATTCGTCGAAAAGAGGATCGACTTCTCCATCCCGTGCTCGGTATTGCAGGAGGAGGGGCCCTCTCTCGGTGCCTGTCACGTGTCATCGACGGAAGCAAGATCCCGCCCACACTTGTAGAGAGCCTATTTAAGGGGCTCCGAAATGTACTTTTGAGATACTTCATACTTCATGCTTTTCTTATTTTCTTTCAACTACCTTTGAATAAACTGTGCAAGTTTCGCACTAGCAAATCGTCTCGCCCCTGCTTGGTCGCCATGATCTACCGGATGCCTGCAGCCCGCCGACAACGTCACGCTACCCAAAAAGTATTGTCGGTCGAGCTTCGATAGGCAGGCGCCGCTACTTCTCGGCAGCAGTACGGTACGCTACCCTGGAGTGCGCAAGAAACAGGTTGCTAGCGGTGGGTCGCCTACAAACGCAACAAACTGGTTTCTAACGGTGGGATCGCCCCTGAAGTGCAACACGACACAGCGGACTCCGACGGTGCACCGTAAAATAATTTACACCTTTAATAGTGAGAAAGGGTGTAAATGTGTATATAACTCACACCCTTAGGGTGCCCGTCACATAAATAACACCCTAAGGGTGTGAGTTATAGACACACACCTTTTTTTTTCACTTTTAAGGGTGTAAATTATTTTACAGTGGTGGTGGGCAGATCGGGCAGCTGCGCGTCCGCTTGATTATTTCCACGCACGCCGTGTGTGTTTGCACTGAAATATTATTTCGTGTCCTTCGTCAACTGCTCGATGGTGGACTTGTCTGGCCTCGTGCGACGAGCTGTTCACGTGACCCGTGACGTAGTTTTGGGGGAAGGGGGGGGGATCGTGCCTTGGAATCAATAGAAGATTGACCATGCATGGATGGGGTGGTTCCTCATTCATAAAATGAAGAGCCTCGCGGGAAGTTCTACGAGTTCAGAAGCTGTCGCTGACGTTGTGTTTTGAGTTGCATATTTGGCAGATCTCGCTGGAATCATGGAATCGTCGCCGCGGCAGATGAACTTGTAGGCGTGAGTGAGGTTAAACATGTCCGGGCGGACATTGTGCGCCTCATGTAAAAGTACAAATTAAAGAAAAAATATTATGCAGATTTACGTGTCAAAACCGCGATCTGATTATGAGGCACGCCGTATTGAGGGACTCCGGAATAATTTGGAGCACGTCGGTTTCTTTAACGTACATCTAAATCTAAGTACGCGGTTGTCTTCGCATTATAGTCCCCATCGAAATGCGGCCACCGTGACCGGGACTGTGAACCCGCGACCTCGTGAATTGGAAGGCCATCACCATAGCCAATAAACAACCACGACAAGTTCATGTAAAACAGTAATGTGGTCTGTTTGAAATGAATTGAAATATGGGGTTTTACCGGCCAAGAAAAAGCTTTATGATGAGGTATGCCGTAGTGGGGGACACCGGATTAAATCTGACTCCCTGGGGATCTTTAACGTGCCCCCTGTGCACGGGACACGCGCGTTCTTGCGTTGGAAAACTGATTATTCGCGTAAGCAGATTATTACTGGAATAAATGAAAAACTAGAAAAAGAAGCAAAACTGGCAACAAACGAATAGCGTGCACTTGAGAAGCTATAGGCCAGATAAATGGATGAATATGTTTAAAAGAAATAAGAATAGGGTTCGCTGACTAACACAGACTGCAAGAAATTTATCGTTATCGTAGGGATAGTAAAGAAACAGGGTTTCAGCTTGAACGAAATCGCGCACAGAGTCAAACACCGCGGCGAGATAGCACAGCCGTCCTGCCTGGTTCCTTGCTCCGTCTTCGTCTGCTCGCGCTGTATATACACTCGCAACAACCGCGTGTCGCCGCCCTAAATCAACGCGTATACGCTTGAGAGAGAAAAGAGAGAGAGAGAGAGAGAGAGAGAGAGAGAGAGAGAGAGAGAGAGAGAGAGAGAGAATACAGAACGTGTAAGGGGGGGGGGGGAGAGGTATACAGTGCGGCGAGGAGTTGCACGGCACACATAAAATGCTTTACGAGCAAAGCTCGTTTGATTCACGGCCGCACTGGCATTGGGACTCGCGACAGACGGCTTGCATGCATTCATGCAGCAGCGACCCCCGGCCGATAACATCGGGCGCTATTTTGACGTCCGGCACCCACGTTCGAGATGGGTCCCACTGATGGCGGGTAAAAAAAAAAAGAAAGAAAAGAAGGACCTCCTTATGTTTATTCTCTTCCAGAGAGAGAGAGACGCACGCGTGCGCCAACGAGCGCGTACGCGCAGCGCGAAATAACAAAACAAAACAAAAAAAGAAAACGAAGGGAACTGTCCCGAGGCAGTGTACACGTACACACGTACACACGTCTCCGCAGCTCGCCTTGTGCACGTGCATAAATGAGGCGCTGCAAGACGGGAAAGGTGTACGACGAGCAGCGCCCGCGACTGGTTATACGCTATAGCTCCCGGCCCAAATAAAACGAGGTCCTAATGACGAGCGCCGAGCGGCATCGCTATCGCGGTTCCTCATCGGGGGGGGGGGGATCGCGGAGGCAACGGCGTGTTTTATAGCGCGCGAGAAAGTCTGTGATGAGGCGAAAATATTAACAAACATAAATAAATGAGGAAGGGAGGTAGAAGGACAGACTGTACGAAGCGACGTCGGTGGCGGTCGAAGTTCGCGACATCTCGGAAAACGCACGTGCTGTATACTCGGGGGGAAAACAACATGCATGGGTTTCTGTAAGCATCGAGACGAAAAACCCGACATTAAACCACGTGAACCTAGGAGACGAGGAGAGAATGAGTAACAGAGTGGGTGACTGACGTGTTAATCTTTATGAATCCTACTGGAAGAGGTACACAAGTACTAAAAAAAGAAAGAAAAAAAACGTCATAGCAATCTGCTCTGTGTGCACCCCAAAGTCTGTTGATGCGATAGCATTTAAGAAACCACCAATCCTTCTTTTTTCTTACCCATGCCCGCTTTAATGATCGTATCAGATTTCCTCTTCCGCACTGAATGCACTGCACAGATGCAAACTTTACGATGTGTCACGTTCTTTCATCTTTCTTTCTTCTTTCTGTCTTTCTATACTCACCTCGTCGCTGGGTTATACTCTGCTTCATCGTCTATAGACCTTTTCTCAACACGAGCTCCCTAGGCATTGCCATAATGCTTCCTGACCTGTTGTTCATACACACATGCGCACCCGCGAGAGACAGTTTCCTGCAAAAATGTCACCAGGGGGCGAATCTGGCGCTAGTGTCCACGGGATCCGCAACGGAAGTGGTTCTGCCAGCACGGAATTGGCGCACAGTTCGCGGTGGATTTGCATTAAGCTTCTTCATTCTGGTTTCAAACGACTCCGCAACTTTGCAAGCTGACCATATTCAACGAATTGTTAGGTTATGAAACGCAACGATTCGCCACAATAAGTACGTCTCATCGCCATCTTGCGTTCAGAAACATACACGACCGATCAGAAATTTAGGGCAATAAAGGCAGGCATAAGGCGAAATAAATCAAGTCGCGAGAACGTATGAAGCCACGAGTACGAAGACTAGACAAACCCATTGACTATACATATCATTCACATGGTAGATGAGCGACCGCGGCGCCAGAGACACCTCTAGTAATACGAATAGAAAATTCTCAAAAGCACTACAGAAGCGAGAGCATGTGACATTCGTAATTACGTACAAAAAGCACAGAGAATATCTGTACCCTCCCCTACCCCCGGTGGAAATGGTCTCCATTCGTGCAGTATAGTCCGCTTGAACATTTGCTGCACAAGCCGACTGTTTTCACTGAGAGAGAGAGCAAATGATAAAGAAAAGGTAGGGAGGTTAACCAGGACTGAGCCCGGTTGGCTACCCTACACTGGGGAAAGGGAAAAGGGGGCGGAAAGATTAAAGAAGAAGAGAAAGTCTACAGAAATGATCACCACACAAAGGGCGCGCAACCATTGGAATGATATGTCCGCGGCACTCTCATATATACTGTGGATATAATGACACACCCACGAATCTTTCCAGGAGGAATATATATATATATATATATATATATATATATATATATAAGTGGCTGGTCGCGACGCCCACACCGTATCGGCGCAACCCCAATCTGAGATCTGATAAGCGTGGTAATGGTCGATTACCATCTCAAGGACGCCTTCTCGCCAGCTCGGCCTAGCCGAAAAAAACCCGGCCAGAGAGAAACGCGGTCAGACGATGTATGAATGCTCCGCGGTGCTTTTTACGGGGCAAGTTGGTTACTCGCGCAGAAAAGAAAGAAAGAAAGAAAGAAAGAAAGAAAGAAAGGAAGTCTGTAAAGAGCTACGTTCTTTCCCTGACTTCGTCCGAAGACCTCAAGTTACCATTCAACTTTTTTTTTTTGCTCTAAAGTCGAAGTAAAGTGATTAAAGAGACTACAGTAACATTATATGAGATTATAAAACATTCCTCCGAAACTACTATTATTATTTATTCGGCAACGAAAGACTAAACTAGAAATGTTGGCAATCACGCGTATTTTGTCACCGGTAGTATACAATTACAAAAATCAGTGGCCTTCATTTTTTTTTTTTTTACATTCTACACTCGCTGAGATGAATCATTCGAAGAGGCATTCACATGCGAAATCGACATTTGCAGTCGACTAATGAACGTTTAACTAATCGTCTTGGGACAGGTGTTGTGAGTGATGAACTTAAATTGGCGGGTTCCCAAGACGCTGTCCAAGTAGAGTGCGGTTTTAATCCGAGAACCACTTTTTAGATTAGTTGGTCAAAAAGAAGCAAAAAAAAAAAAAAGAAAGAAGAGAAAGAACGCTATGTTATTTCACCTACGTCTGCATGTATATACCGGCATTTACGCGCTATAACTCCTTCTACCAAGATATCCAGTTTTCTGTTTTTATATGCTCACTTAGCTCAAATCTAGGTGAAACGCCAACGCACTTCGCACCCACAATTTCAGAACGGATAGGAATCACGCGATCCAAACTGCTGTCATGCAGCCTCACAATTCCTTTCAAGCGGATATGCCTCGTGAACTCACCGGCAGATATGCGCAAATTGCAATATGCGTCCTTACAGTGGGACCAGTTGTAAAATTATTTAACTAAACATATATATTTACTCAGCTGGGGTGCGTTTCGATTTCTCGTTCAGGTAATTCGCCGCTTCGAGTTGTTCAACCCAGAGTAGAGTTGTGCAACCTTCAAGGGACTCTGACGGGAGACACGAAACTATATAGTTTATACTGATGGAGTGTTCATTCGAAACTCCCCCCGCCCCCCTTCTTTTTCTTTCTTTTGTAATTTGGCGGCGAGATGTTGAAAATTTGAGAAGAAAATGAAGGTCGAAGTTCCGTTGATACTTTTTAGTAAAATTTCGGGCTAAAACTTCGGCGGCGCTACACAAATGTGACGTCACAGATCTCAAAGCTCCTTTTTTTTTTTCTTCCCGATTTGGGGTCGTTGTGTCTCAGTACAAGTTCTTGACACTAGCAAAGTTCCGTTTTTGATCTTCTTTAAAATAAAATGTAAATCACCTTTACTGATTACGAATTAACCAGGCCCAGGAAGACGCCGCCAAAATTTATGACGTCAGAGCGAACTAGCGCGGAAACTGCAATGTGGCGTCGCCACCCGACTTTCCGTTTTGCGCCTTGGCTGGCTTACCGAGGCTCTTATTACGCTCGTAGTGTCTTTTTTTTTTTCGGTATTGTAGTATTTTTTTTATTGCAATAAAGACTTGCACTTAAGAGGAAGCTTTAGACCGATACTGCACATATAGCTTTCTTTTCTTCTTAGCGTCGCTTTTAAAGAATTCGCTAATAAAAAGAGAAAAAAGCCTGGTGTACTGTATACGAGTGCTGGTGCTTGCGACGAGCAGTGGGTTCCGATAGTCCGCGTTGTTAATGTTTCTATTAACTGCGACAATACGAAAAGTTTGGCTGCTGAAGAGCTCGCTATATCCCCACGTGCAAGTCCTGCGAGTCGGGTTGGAAGGTGTCCCATCAAGCAGCCGCCTAAGTCAGGCAGGAATACAGAATCATTCCCGCGCCTCCCGGTCAACCCTGGTACGCATCAGTCGAATGAGCGATTCACGGAGTCGAACGTCCCAAAGCAACAGTGGGGCTGCGGGAGGCGCATTAGCGGAGGGACTCGAGTTACTTTCGGTCATCCGTAGGTGTTCTTTAATGAAGCGTGTAAATCTAAGTACACGCGCGGTTTTTTTTTTTTTTTTTGCGTTTCGTCATTGTCGACATACTTCTTCAGCGGCCGGCAATCGAACCTGGGACATCGTGCTCACACCGCGGCGAGTACGCCTTACCCTAATTCGCCCTTTTATCTGAATCCGAAAAGAGGGAGAGAGTGAGCACTGAGGGTGGCGGTGCTCGTCTGGTTGACCTCACTGCCTTTCCTGTCCTTGCTCTATCTCTCTCTCTCTCTCTCTCTCTCTCTCTCTCTATCTATCTCTCTCTCTTTTGATGTGAATCCGAGCTAGTTTGCGAGGTAACATCATCGAAGGCAACAGTGCAGAAGACGAAACAGCCGTGTGTGTATGCATGCACGCGTGTATGTGTATGTGCGTATGTGCGTGCGTGCGTGCACTACTCGCTTGTTCTGTCATTCGTGCTGTTCCCTTCTAAGACGGCTACATTGGAACGCCTAACGTTGTAAACAGCACCCACGACAGCGGCGCGACGTCACCCGAGGGCTCATAATTACGATCAGTCACGTGTAAACGCAGGAAGCGCAGGGCGGCAGCCGCGAAACCGAGCCGGCCGGGAAACGCACAACCACCTCGTTACCGTGGGACAAAACGCGCCGGGCGCGCCACACGGTGGCGATAGGCAGAGACAACTCCACGCAGGGGCCAGAGTGCGAGCGCGATGTAACAAACACTCCCGAGGAGATGCATGCCCTCGGGACACACTCTTAACGGCCGTCGTCTTCAGGCTGATAGGACAGTAAAGGAAGCTATACGCTTAAACTGCAGCATCGATCTCCCGCTCGGGGCACGTGGGACAACCCGATCGCGCGGCGTTCCCGTCGCCTTCCGTTCCCCCCCCAAATGGTCGGTCGCGGCACCTCGACGTCTGCTCCGTATCGAGGCACACACTACGTGAGTCTGGCGAGACCCAAAAACCCCTTTGAACCTTCGGCCATGCTTCTTGTTCGTCTTCTGCTTCTCCTTCACACCTTTGAGAGCTCTCCTTCCCCGCATATTCCTCTCTTTCTCTCTCTCTCTCTACTCGCCAAACAGGCGAGACTTACGGCCGAAAGCGGATGCAAGGAAACCGTGGCCCGGCTTCGGTTGTTGCTGCTGCTGTGCGGGAGGCGGAGGTTCGTAGCGGTGAAGGCAGGGCGCTGCCGAAGGTTTGCCGGCATTGTTTCTCTTTTTTCTTCTTCTGCTTCTTTCTTATTTATTTAATTGCAAAGACGCGAAAACCGCGTGATCGGTGGACGAACAGTGTGAGGGCTGCGCGCGCGCGAAGTTGAAGATAAGACACGCGCGCGCGTACCTCTGTGCAGCTGAGCTGCTTGATGTAGGCGAGAGCAACAAACAAACAAACAAGACACGCAGTGGTCCGAACGGCAGCCGGTGTTGGCACTGCGAGCGCGTAACACGCCCGCGAATCGGAAGGGAACCGGAAATAAACAATCATTAAAAAATGAAAAAAGCGGGGTGGGTGGGGGAGAGAGAGAGAGGGAGAGAGAGAGAGCGCGGAACGAAAAGGCAGCACCGGTTCCTCCGAAGAATCCACGGCGTGGCGGCGTTTGTCTCGCCCCTTTCGAAGCATACATCGTCCGAAAGACACGCCGCTGGTCGCGTCGCCGACTTGCACTGCAGGGACTTCTTTTTTCGAGACTTCTTATCCAAGCCCGAAACCGCTAATCCGAAGGAAGGTAGTAGAGTGTCAAAGGAATTCGCAAAGGATAGAGGGTTACCGACTCGCCCCAGCCTGATACATATACTACACCAACCCCGTTCACTCAAAGAACCAACCGCCTTCATTCTTTCTTTTTTTAAACCCCGGTGTCGCATGCTGCCTGCGTCTGTACGCATACATATACTTTGTATAATGCTATAGATTCAAAGGCGCCTGGCGAACCTCTTCAAGAAGCAGGCAAGCACGCCAGTCCCTGAGCTTATCTCCCTCGGCTCTCCTGCATTCCGCATGACGGGCAGGAGAGATTAGAAATAAAGATAAAAACGAGGCCCCTTCGCAAAGTGCGCGTCGGTCGTTTTTTTCTTTCTTTCTTTTTTCTTTTCTTCTTAATGTCGTTGCACAGAGGCCCGCGCTCTATGTACCGAAGCAGCGGCTTCTGACCGCGTAAATTAGCGTGAAACAAGCTCGTTCGGCCCTTTTCTTCCGACAGCTTGTAACGGAATACGTATCGCCTCCCGCGGTGCAACATTGCTTCGGCGGGACGCGGATAAATGACTCCGATATGCAAAGGAGTCCGGACCGCGTGGGGAGCTCGCGCTGCACGAATGCGTTTTAGAGGGAAAAAATACTGCGATTCCGAAGCTGATGCTGCAGGGAGGGGGAACGCATCGCGATGCGAACCTATACAGACGTGATTTCTCGGTATGTAGTGCCGGGCCTTTCGAAGGGGTTGAAACACTGCACGTAATTACTATTCGAACTCAAGTGGCTGTATGCTAGTGGTGTTGCAGCAATGACTCTACGTAAATTCCCAAGAAAACGTTGCAGAAGAGAACATGTTTCTTTTTCGGCAGCGAGTTGTTTCGAACCGGTAGTCATTTAAAAAAAAGAAAAAAAGACGCGATAGTCAAATAGTAACCCTGCAATTAAACATTCTCACGAATTTACGTTCGAATTGATCATACTTTAGAGTGCATGTTTCAGTAGGTGGGTTTCGCGACGAGATTCACCGTACATCACCGTTGTCGCAGAGTATACTGGTTTGATCGTAGTCCTTGATGGATTGGAAAGTAACTGCATTAAGACTCACTTATAATATATATCTTTTACGGCGACAAACTGGCTTAGCCCTCAAGATTATCGGACAGGGAAGTGAAGATAAAAAGTTATGCAATAGGAGCAGGGTTAAGGAAGCGCAAATGCAGGCCTTATGTTTATCTTTGTCGTCGTCGTATCAATCAATCAATCGCAGGGTTGTGGGTTCGAGCACCACGAAGGGAGGCAATTGAGGGAGTCACACGCTGGCTTCAACCACATGACTCCGAAGCAACAGAATGGTCCACAAATTTATAAACAAAGGCTAATTTGTGAAAACTGTCCTGTAGAGATGATCAGTGGTCGTCGTACTATATTACGTGCAATTTCGCTACGTGTAATCGAAAAAAAGTAGCCTAAAGCAAGACTTTCTTTTTGTTTTTGTTACTGCTACAAGTGCACCGTTTTTAAACATTGCTTAATTCCTTCCCTGAAACCATGACCGGGACTGGTACAGACTGATCAAGCCGTCGCATACTCCTAAAGCTTTCCGAACAGGTCCTGTAACCTATTCTCCAGAGATCACGTACCACGAAGCTCACGTAACTTGCGAGATTGTTCCTTGCGATATCGCGGACAGATTCGAAGTTCCCTGTTTCAATATCTCCGCGCGGCGAAAGAGCGGTGCATCAAGCGAACAAGTGGTTGGTAGGGTTTCGTTGCTTATCACGAACCATCGGATGGCCGCGGAGAGGAGACCACGTAAACGGTAAGTTGTATATACGGGTGAACACTCCAGCTGCACTGGTACACCGAACGCTGTTGTTTCTCTTCTCAGCTCGACATGCTTGTCGTTGACTCGGCGACGTAGGCAAAACACGTCTACCTTTACATTTTTTTTTCATTATATACTTCATCCCGCATCGCTTTTTTTTTTTCTTTAACCACAGCCTTGACTCTGAAGATCGTCAGACAGAAGCAGCTATGAGAGGAAGCGTAGCGTACTGCCGACAGCAGTGTGCTTGGACCGTGGTCATGCCCTGATATGCACAGGCGTATGGACCGTCAGATGTCCTTCGCGACATCTTAGTGGACAGAATTCTCACGGGCTGCCGTTGAGTGCCAGTTCCGTGCTGCGCGTTCTCTTTATTCCACTTATTAGATTTACGCGCGAATTTCGACGACGATCATCCCAGTGCGATGTCGCGACTGCGATCAAAAAAGTTGACAGTCACTTTAGCACACGCTAAAGAGGACGAAGGCGTACGCCTGAGCGCTCGATCACGAGACATTCATTACATTGCACGAGATTTTCATTCGAATGCGCTGTTACCAAAGGTCATGGGTTCGAGTGCCTTAACGAACTCTAGCTTAATTAACTTCGCCTTCATTAACACCAAAGGTAGTTGGTTGGGGTGCCTTAACTAAACATATCTTAATTAATCGTACGTTAACTTCGCCTTAATTAACACCAAAGGTCGTGGGTTCGACTCTCGACCTTCACGGTGTCGAGTGGAATCCAATTTGGAGATATGGCCGGTTCGGCCACATTCAAGCGAATCACCTTGGAGCTTGAAATTTGTTCTCATAACGGCCGGAGAACGGATTTTTTTCGAGCCGTGAAACCTCTCAGGCGTTCGCCTTATATTAACTAAAGCACACGCTTCCAGAGCCGATGCCAGTGATGTCGCTGCTTACGTGCTTGTGACTTGCGTTACAGTGAGTGCGGGCCTTGTTTTATTATTTTTCTTACCGTCCATCCTGCTCTCTCTCTCTCTCTCTCTCTCTCTCTCTCTCTCTCTCTGATTTCTCCCGAGTAGTGTTTGAGAACTTGGGATAGCCGCGGTCTTAAAGAGACCTACCTACCTTCCTATTTTTCTTGATCTTAACAACGAGTAACTGGCGTCAAGTATACACTTTACAGGACCAGAGCTCTGACATCTTTCCTCAAATACCTTCGAAATATGGAAGTTATTTGATTACACAAACGGGGGGCTGGAGCAATTCGAACGAAATCTGTTGCCTTTGAAAGGATTTAAAGGGAACGCGTGCTCGACGTTCACCCGACCCGCTGGACAGCAGCAGCAACACATAGGCTAAGAAAAAAAGGCTGAGGCGGAGTGTAAGGCGGAGTGCGAGGCAGGCTCCGGGCTAGATAGCCAGGGGCTCCGACCTGTGACACTCCCACCCCGAACGTAGAGCTCGGACTCGTGACCCCGAGATGCGGTCTGTTGACTACAAAGATAAAGTTGGATTTTGGTGATATATAAGTGTGCTGCTAAAATAACTAGGAAGAAATGACACAATTTACGAGATCTTAAAAAGTAAACGGCACGCCAAATTTCACAACTCCTAATTAGCTCAATGCTACCCTCCCCCGTCAAAACGATATATATATATATATATATATATATATATATATATATATATATATATATATATATATATATATATATATATAGAGAGAGAGAGAGAGAGAGAGAGATGTTAGGATTCTGTCAACCCTATCTGGTACAACGCTCGACGCTTAAAGCGAATAAAATATTCTTATAATATTGGGGCTTTGAACATATACAATGGTACTTTGTGAATCTAATTAACCTTCGCAAAAAACCACGCAATCGAGGTATTACAAGTAAAACGTTACTTAACGAGTTGGTTTCAATGAAGGTTGAGACACACGCTGGAAGCACACGTGTATGCTTTTAGCACTGGACAAAGCAGTAAAATCATAAGAAAGAAAAAACAGTTCAATGATTTTTTAGACGCAACAGTTGAAACGGTTTGAAAGACATTTATTCCACTTCATTCGAAACAAAGTCGCTGGCTTCTTCAGGCGCTGTCATCTATAGTCACATGTTTGGCTGTTTCCATAACACGAGTTGTACTCTCTCGAGCAAAATTCTGGAGACCGCAGACGTTGCAATATATATATATATATTACCGCAACCTATAGGCATGGAGTCGGCAATGAATTGGTTAACCACGTTAGCGTATTCTAATTATGCAATGTATACTGACAGAATTCGACGACGCACGACGCGTCGTAGAATGTTTCTTTTCTTTTTCATTTTTTTCTCTTTTTTGCTGGTGCCGTTGTCTCTATATATTTGCTCTCGAGGATACAGGTCTAAGGTGAACTATTATATAAACCGCAAGAACAAGCACTATATTCGCTTAAATTATACACATTAAACATTTTAACACCCCTATGGATGTTTAGCGGGTGCTTTGTTTGTCCCACGACTAATGCCCTCACCCTTGAGGGGCAAGATCGAAGTTTTAAAGGGGTCAACTGGTATTTTCTTTTTTTATCAGCATTTTGGGGGGCAAGTAAGCGTCATAATAACTGTGACTGACGACACGAACACTGCACGCAATAAACCTTAATAGCCATCACTGTCGAACTCCGGTGTCCCATAATAATTCTGTGCACAGCGGGTGGTCAGAATTAGCATACTTCAGTTACGTTTTCTCTCAACACAGGTGGAGTTTGAGCTCGCTGACGGGTACAGTAATTTTCTACAGCCTTAAGAGCACGGGTTTTAGCCGGGGGACAAAACACTAACCTTAAGGGCACAATAATTTTTAGAGAGTACAGCACAGAAACGCACTTTCTGGAGATTTCGCCGCAGATGACCTAAAGCTGTGTTCTCCTTCGATTTTCTTTTTGCCACCACACACATCTGCATATAGTTGTTTTTGCAGGGAAGCGGTGTTATTTGTTAACCGGTTCCTTTCTGGGCTTTTGTTTCACTCAATATAGCGAAGAGTGATTACAGGGCGCTCCAGATACGTGTGCCACCATTTTGAGAGTAGCTCACCTCAAATGGCACACACTTGACACACGCACAGTTGATGTGCATCACTTATGGCTAACCTTCAAGCAACTGCATTGATGTAATTAATCAGCCAGTCTTAGAAATGGCGGACGCAATTAAACGGCCTGGTGCACCCAAAGAGTCGAGAGTCAGCGACATGGGCGCAGGGCGCGGCACCAGAAATCCGTGCTACAGGGTTCTTTCGTATACATATACGTGGCCGACAAAATCCGATTACTTTGACACCGCTATGTACATATACACTCGCTTGAGGGCTCAAAACCAAGAAGAAAACGAAGGCTGTCGTGGAATCTTTCCCAAGTGTACTTGAGACGGAAAATTAATAACGCGGCAAACCTTGCAAACCATACATCGCTTTATGCAGGCCCACGCAAATTATGCATACCTCGCTGACATTTATTGGAAGAAAGCCCAATAAACTATCCTCCGCACACCCTCCGAGCTTTCGCTCAGCTTCTACCACGCCTGCCAGTTATATTTCTAGATGCGGTAGTTAACGCCCACGGAGAAAAAGCGCAACGCTTCTGTTTATCTGCCTTTGCATTCCGCGTTAATCACTTCCCGCCTTTTCAACAACCTTCACTAACATTCCAGGAGGGAAAAAAAAAGACAGCGCGAGAGCTACGAACCAACTGGCATTATAGCAAAGTGTTGAGTCAGCTCTCGAGAATCTCAAAAACTTCTCCAGGGAGCGTAGCCAAGCGCACGCGTCAGATAGCCGGCAAGGAGCTAAGTCTATAGCCTAGTCAGCAGAACTCAAGGCTTCATTCGTCCGACATGTTGATCATCGCGTGATCATTCTTTTTCACTTTCGTTGGCATTCGCATTAGGGATGTCGCAAGTGCCCCACTGACGCGTAATTGTCAGTGCTGCTTGCAGTTTTACTTCGTATTCGGGCTGTCGGGACACTAGAGAGTTCCAACCTGCCCGTGAGGTACCGATTTGCAAAATACCGAAACACCGGAGATGTAGGCGTGCGCATCAGCAGTGGTGGCGCCATCTTGCGACGCTGGGATCAAATAGAACACGGACGTGCAACGGCCATGTTCCACCAATCTGCTGGCGCAAAAGTGCTGACAGCAGTGATTATTATAGTACGGTGCACTTCCTTTCTTTCTTTCTTTTCATTTTTGCATATTCTAAAACACTGAGGTACCCCGACACTGTTTCTTACGAATTGTGGTTGCAGAAAGCGCCACAAGGTGGCCCTACGAGCACTGCTGCTGCCGTAGACGCCATCAGATGTTCCGGCATTCCGTAAACTGTAATACGCTTATACGGACAGGCTGCAACTATATCTTATCGTGGGTCGCTATTACATCATGCCAATTCAGGAGCGTGCGCCCCTTACCTTAGCACGCCTTCAGGTTACGTAGTGTTGGGTTGAAATAAACGCGCGGAGTGGAGCCATGTGACGTGCAGTAATAGGGTGGTCAGCTGTCCGTAACCATATTAGCCGTAATTGACGACGAAATGCAGAAGAATAACACTGCTCCCGGTATTCTGCGACCTGGGGAGGTATTCTGTAAGAGTCCACCTAGTGGACATGTCCACTTGGTCTGCTGGTGAAGCTGTGATTGGTTGGGCTGCGCTGCGCGTCCGCAGAAACCAGACGTCAGTCACAGCCAATCAGCACTTCAGCAGCAGACGTAACCGACTGATGTCTCTCGCAGACAGTCGACCGGACGATGCAATGCAATAAACTACCTTCCTCCTACCCCTCCAATTTGATAAATATTTTTCTTTGTTTTATTTTTTTCCAGCCGTTGTCACACGCTCGACAAGCATTCTGGATGTCCGCGCTGATGCGTCATCCCGGTGATGTGGTGACTTGATCTTCTTTGAAACCAGCATTGAAAAGATGCACGAAACAAACGGGCGAGCCACAGAGTGAAGTAAACTGTAAAACTGGTTTATATAGTCTACGCGAACATAAAGCGAACACAATCGCTTTCACAATAGTGGCCTGCAGGCCGCTCCAATACACCACCGGCTGCACGCAGACACCTCACACGAAGCCGCAAGAACGCCGCCGACTCGTGCACATTCGACGTTCGCGCGGCGACACCAGGTTCGCACCGAGCAAGTGAGTGAGTGAGAGTGAGCAAGTGGCGCCCTCACCAGTGATTCTTGCGAAAGGCGAGCCGACGGCTCCTCCCTGGATGGAGGACAGGCCGGACTCGACGCCGACCCAGGGCGCCACGTCGGTGCCCATGTAGGCGTACGAGCCCAGTCCGTTGGCCGCCCGGCTCAGGTACGCAGAGGGGGCCTCCCGGCACGACGCCGCCGCCACGCTCGTCACACCGGATGCGCCCTGCATGCGACGCCATGCGCGGACGCGCTTTGAGACGAGAGAGAAAGGAACCGGGGCCGCGAGATATCTAGTACACCATCTCCTCTGGCCTTAACGCGCAGCTATTTAGAGAAGCTCGAGTAATGCCGAAAGCGAGATAGAAATGTATTCAAGAGTGTGTGCTTGTGACTGTTTACAAACTCATTGTAGTGCAACTTGCATTTGAGTTT
The DNA here is from genome assembly GCF_050947875.1 of Dermacentor variabilis. Classification (NCBI taxonomy): domain Eukaryota; kingdom Metazoa; phylum Arthropoda; class Arachnida; order Ixodida; family Ixodidae; genus Dermacentor; species Dermacentor variabilis. Next base: position 143,815,790 of record NC_134573.1, read on the forward strand.
CATATTGTTTTGTTCGCGGGTGTATAGGACTGTGTACTGTGGAGTTATGGACACTGTGACGTGATTTTTTCTCATTTTCTTACATTTTTTCTTACATTGTAGTTTCCGCTGTGCGGAAAGGACTAGCCGTTAACACTGTAAAATGACTACGTATCTTTCTTTTATTTTCATTTCAATAAAAAAAAAAGAGAGCTAACAGAGAATTCGGCCTGAAATTGAGTTCAATTGAGTTCAACGCGTTTACCCTGCGTGGGGATAAAACAGAAAGGGGAAATAAAGATCGTTACAGGTGGCGAAGATGTGGAGTGAGGGCGTGAAGTCGGACACCGAAGACTTTCAGAAAGTGAATTAGGTGGTTTAGCCTAGTATTACCGCGTTAACGCGATAAGAGACATGCAAACGGAAACAACATCGACGTCTTGCGACAGCGTTCATTCAAAGTGCGTGAATGCTCATGAGCCTTATCGCAGTGGGCAGTTTTGCAAGCTATGCTGTAGCAAAGGCGTCGGAAGGGTCGGTAGCGACAAACACTAATGGAGCGTCGTTAACTCTCTTTCTCTCTCTTTCGTCAAGTGCGTGCAACCCTCCCCCTTCTCCCCCCCAAAAAATTCCTGGCTACGCCACTGAATGAGCAACGGGCACGCGCACGCGCGCGCGCGCACACACACACACACACACACACACACACACACACACACACACACACACACACACACACACACACACACACACACACACACACACACACACACACACACACACACACACACACACAAACGCGCGTTCATTTGTTGAATACACGGAATGATCACACGTATAATAATAATAGAAATAATAACTTTCTCGCACAACATCGGATATTACGAGTGACGGCTCGCCAAGCTGCCGCCCCACGCCTCCAAGACGCATCAAACCATTCAAGAGGAAAATCACTGAATTTCTCAGTGAGCTGTGAAACCTATAGACATTATTTTTTTTTTTTCGTGAAGAATGAAACTTTAAAACTAGGCTACAGTTGTTTTCACAGAGGCAAAGCGAAGAACTTACATCAATAGTTCAATTCTGTTGTTTGTGCGCCGGTATTTGCCGTTATGGTTCTTGAGGGTGGTCCAGCGGCACGCCATAAGCGAAGTTATAGCTTTAAAGAGGAGTCGTGCAGCAGGGCGATCAGTTTACCGCACCAACCTGTATATCCGATGAGTTTCCCTGTGCCGCGGAATGAGTACTCTTCAATGCGTTCGTTGACCGAGTGTAGGCGTCAAAAAAGAGCTACAGCCAGGAGAAGGCGCGCTCATTAAATCTGCCCCTCCTCTACCCTCTGACGAAACCGCGAGTGACGCCAAAGAAGGTGTCCAAATGTAATTCATCCGCCACACAAACGAGACCCAGCCGCATGTTGGCCTGTCCATCGGTGCGGACACGACGATACTCCCCGAGAGAGTTTCAGAAATGGCGACCAGACAAGACCAGCTGGAAACAATCGTCTCTCATGCTTCCCTTGTTTGTTTAAACTCCCAACAGCTACAGACGCCGCACGTGCCCGCTATGACGCCGGAAGGAACGTAGGAAAGGCAACAACCGACGATTTAATCGGCTGAGGAACACGAAATAACGTTATCGAAGCATTAATCGTATCCACGACCGCAGAATAACATCGAACTATCGTGCATAGGGAATCACTGGTCGTGGCGTTGGCGCCACCACAGCCCCAGAAGGTGCCGGCAGGTCCCGGCCCCATCGGCGTGTCCCCGTGCTCCGGGAGTGCGCGGTCGCTAGCGTACGGTCATTGGCTCGGCCTCTCGGCTGGTCTTGGGTGCCGTGCGCATAGGCATGCTCTAATTGGTTGAATTGTATCACCAGGCGCGGGTGATTCCCCAGCAGACGACATAACGTTACGGTAGTAGGGATAAACAGATCAGTCCGTGAGGAGCTGTCGATGTGAAATGATACGCGTTGACCTCTCTGCGCTTTCCGCCAAGCTGACTTTTTGGCGGGAAAAGAGCGAAAAACTGGGGGGGACGACCTCCGTTTCATCGGTTCGACGAATGCTTCGACAACGCGTGAGTGCTCCGTTATCCTCGGCACGGATGGCGCGTCGGTGTGTTACAGTTCCCGGGCTTCTCCTGCGCAATGCCAAGTCCCGCGCTCGTATTGGAGATCGCATGCATATACGGTGAGTGTTCCGACGAGAAACCGCGCGTTGCTCCTACGGCGGTCGCCGTTGTGCGCGCATTCGTCGCTCGGAAATGGTTTGCATAGCGCATCCTATTTATCATTGATAACGACAGCATTATTACGCAAGAAGGTTCGTGTTCTAACGAACTGCGCTGGGCGCTGAGCCGGCAGCGCTCGCGGGCTGAGTTGAAAGGGAAGTGAGTCGTCATCTGTCGTCGCCATTTTTTTTTTGCGGCTTTGTTGAGGCATTGGCTGGGGAGGGAGGGAGGGTTGCGGACGCCATGTCGCGCGCTCCGATGACAATTGAAGTTTCATTTGGCGTTCTTTTCGTGACACAACCACTCTTCCCGTGCGAATTTATTCATTTATTTATTCATTATTTAGAGACGAGCGCCGACAGCATCATCAGTTTTCAGAAGTAGCGCTCTTTTTTTAAAAATGTTTTTATAGGAGACGAAAGTGTGTTGACTATTGTAGACGTTTACGCTATAGTTTGAAATTTTGACAACGCGCTTCGCTTGCCTTTGTGAGCTAACTGCTAACCATAGCCTGCAGCAAGTGAAACCTCCGCTGGTAATTTCGAAGCGAAGGTTTCGTAGCCTGTGTACCTTCCGCGAGTTTGGCGTGGAGGTGCTGTCTGCTGCTGGGTCTTCACTGACAGGCAGGTAACCGCTATGGTGCGGAACGCCGTGCAGAACATAATCCGTTGGCATGACATTTTGTTAACTGCTTCGTGAAAGCTTCGCTTCTCAGATTCCAACCCGCGGGGATTGAATCTGCGCAATCCATTTTTTTTCTTTATGTTTTTTAAAAACGTCGGTATGTGTCACTCGGTGTGTGTGCCCATTATTGACTCCAGAATGGGCCCACGTATGCCCCACTGTGACGCTATAGAAGTACAGAATCCGTGAATGTTGCTTGATACGTGCTGTGCTTTTCTGGGCACGCATGTGTCACGCACCTCTCTTGCCTCAACGAGCATCGTACATCGCCTTGGATCGGCCTGATGACGTCACTGCTTAAGACGCCCCGGACTGTTCGTGCGCGTCATTCTGGTGCTTTCGTTGCGGCATAGCTTGCGAGCGGTGCAATGCATAGACATATATTATGCACGATATTCAAGTTGTGACCTTTGCGATGGATGATGAACATAATCACTTCATGCGTGAGGTTGCGCGCTGCGTAGGACGAAAGTAAACACGATTGTACGCATTGCCGTTAGTTGTACGCAGTGTTTAATGCGTACCGCTTGACTGAAGCTTCTGCTCTCATGGATTCCGACATGTGTGATGGATCTGCATGATCTATTCTGTTGTTGTCTTTTTTTTTTCAAGTTTTACCTGTGTCTGATTATTCATGTGCGCAAAAAAAAAAAAAATTTCTCCCTTCAGTGATAACCATTCGAACCATAAAGGGTTAAGGTAAAAGGGTAGAAAGTTGGGCGAGTTGCTATTATACATATTCTTGGATCGTTGTGCGAAGTGAGACAGACACAGACTAGAAGATTAGTCCTGTCTTCTAGTCTCTCTCTCTCTCTCTCTCTCTCTCTCTCTGTGTGTGTGTGTGTGTGTGTGTGTCACTTCGCGCTACAATCCAAGAAGGGTTAAGCATTTACGGCAGAAGCATCGTAATTTAAGAAGGGTAAGCTTCAAGGGCTTAAGCTCGTTTCAACCGTGACGATAAGGCAGCGAGGACCAATAATTCTGTGTGTTTCGACTTGAAAGTGAGCCCTCGTGGCCGTCCGAGCCCTCGCAGAAGACGTTCGTTATGTATACAAGCGACGAGAATGGCCGGTATGTATAGGCGGTTTCCTTTGAACATCCTCGATCTGATCAATACCCGGCGATCGCTTCGCGGAATTTAATTCAGCCGCGCATGTTGCGGCCACTTTGATCTGTTGCTAAGATCGGAACGTTTCCGCAGGTGCTTCATTCGCGAATGGCGGGGAACCTCGCTTATATAGTCATTTCAGTGCCACTCTTTCTGCTGCCGCTGCTGCTGCTGCTGCTGAGGACGCATGCGTGTAGGGTGTGGCAGGACAGTCACGTCTTTCCGCTCTCCCACCAATCTTTCGCATCGTTTGGGTCACGTTGCTAAAGGAAGAAGTACAAAAAAGAAAAAATGCTTCCCTTATCGCGCTGCCCAGGATACAAGGCGCGTCGTGAGGGGTGGGTTAGGACACGCGCAATTAGCTTCCGGGGTTCTCTCGAGCATATCGCCACAAGCACAGAGACGCTGATTAAGCTTTCCGCGGGCGCTGCGTAATCAGTGCACATAATTCAGCCCTGTCCCGCGTATCGATCGCCGCGCTACGCGGTGGGTCGTCCACGAACACGTAAAGTCCATTCATAGCCTCCGAGATTGGCGCGCGCCAATCTTGGAGGCCGTGGTTCACCCAGCATCATTAGATCGTACGTTAACGCTTGATGTATTATATAGCCGCGTGTCGTTAGACAATTTTAGAACAGCGTCTCCTTAGCAAACGTAAAGGCATTATACACGTACACGCAAAGAAGTATCCTAGATCTCGCTACGCCTGCTGTATGCGCTAGTGATGAATGTTAAGTTTTACCTAATGTTTACGCACGCTATGACAAAGCGTTGTCAAACATGGCGCTCTACCCGTGGTTCCCGATTCGGTGTAAATTGTGCCGATGGCTGCGCACTCGCCATCGTTGATCGCCAATAAATGGTGGAATAAGTTTTCGCTCCCTCTGAACTCGCCTGAAACATTAAGTATGAACGCTGAGCGCGTACAAATGCTAAAATGTCATTTGGATGATTCTGGCGTCCGCGCGGGAACCGAGGAGACGCGTCGGCATAGAAACGACACGATGGTTGCTAACTGATTGCGCACTTGGCTTGGAGATATTTTGCCAATGCACCAGACAGCGCCCTATTATTATTGTTTTACAACCTTTACATTTGTGTTCTCGTACGTTAGACCAGGGTCGTTCGTTAAACAAAGTCTTTTAAGGGACGCGCACTGCAGCGTCTCGTAAAGTGCTTGCGTTTAAGTATATATTTAAGGGCACCGAACACTTTTCTAAAGCTGTGTAGCATAAAAAAAGTTCCTAGTTATGTTGTTGACAGCCATGATCATTGGGATGTGCTGTGCTAAGACAAGGACAGAAGAACGAAAAGCATACGCGGGCAATAGATGGATTCGCTGATCGATTCACTGATTGATTGATTGACTGATTGATTGATTGATTGATTGAGTGATTGAGTGATTGATTGATTGATTGATTGATTTATGTTAACCTCATCAGAAAATTAGCGATTCTACGAAGAACACCGCAGCGTAGTAGTACTCCGAACAACTTTCGCCCATGCACACACAGGGCCCTTCAGTTCGGCACGTACGAAGGATTTTGCATTCCGTTCCTACTATAATTCGCCAGCCACGGCCGGGAGTCGAACCTGCTACCTGGCGCTCAGGGGCAGGGTGCCATAGCCTTTTAGTCATCACGGTGGGTACGGGGAATGAACGACACAGAACGGTGTGCACACTTATTGACCAACTTTAAAGCCGAGGTCCCGGATATATACTGTCTTGGAAAGGATATAGCTGATAGCACTTTTAGATCTCACCAGGACGATGCATCACCTGTCATTCGACAACGAACCAAGACACAGAATATCCTAGATTGGCTGCAGGCCATGCGAATCACAAAGTTAGCCTCTCATCTCCAAGGCCGCTGGTATTACTGACGGCGCTTGCTCGGCGAGGTTACTATAGGGAGACTTGAACTGGCGAAACAGACAGCTGTGTTGTCGGAGGAGCTACGAACGGAATTGTGCGCAGGGAAGGGAAAATGTGATGCGATAATTAATTGCCGCCTCAATATCAGCGGAGATAGACTACATATTCATATGAATAGACTAATATCTTGTCGATCAGTGGCACAGGAATGTCTTAGGCAAGGATAGAAAACAAAATACTACACGTATATTGACGACGAAACACATATCTCTTTTGACGTCTACTCCTAGACGTATTATAGACGAGCATTACATGGCGCCGACTGAAAATGCTGTGCGGCTTGAATGAGTTGAATGACTGCTACGTATAGCGGTCGTGCGTAGTGTGCACGTCCTCTGATTATGATTATGACGATGACAAGAAATGATTCGGCGCTTATGACAATTAGATCATTTCAACGGGTGCTTTGACAGGGGGGCAACAAGTTTTGCAGAAGGCACGTAGCGATGGTGGTGTTAGAGTATCTTAGATTAGGGTCACGCTAGCGTTCGGAGCCTCCTAGGGCTTGGCACCACATTACTGCTCATGCGCAGACGGTCTGCGCATGCGCAGCATCGTGGTCCCGAGCGCTAGGAGCCACCAAAACGCTAGCGTGCCCATAATCTAAAACTCTCTATTAGCCCATCATGGATCTCCGACTGTGCTTACGTGCCATGAAAGAAGAAGACGAAGGAGAAGAAGAGTCGAGACGGTACAAACCGAGTGTGTGCCCTTTGTCGACACCGCGGTACTTATAGTTTATTGGAATCAGAGTTGCCTTCAAGAATTACTGGATAAAACACTGACGCTGAGACTGCTCAGCCCCTCGGAAATGTTGGGTTAGCACATGGGTTTGTCTATTCTTCGTGCTTGTGGCTTAATTGAGACTATCTTACGGCATTATTTACCGCGCTGTAACTTTCTAATTTGAAAAAAAAAAATCATCGTTCAACGCCTGAAGGCAATAAGATTTAACGAACATGCATAATCATTAGAACTTGTCGCGCTATACAGCCAAATGCTTTGTTGAAGATTAGCCAATTCGCAAAGTCACGGAGCCATTCGAAGCCAGAAGTACAAAGTTCAGGCAAATCCGTGCATATATTTAAACATATAACGATCATTGTCATGCTGCTGCGTTGCCTAATTCAACCGTGTCGGCGTTTTTAGATATAATCAGAGGGGTCGCGTAGCATCCTTGCGAGCAAATCATAACTGTCAAGATGGCTGTATCTGAGAACGTTTCAGAAATGCCCCTCGCAAGCAATTATAACAGCATTATACTTCCAGCTCCCGCTCCACCCACGTAAGAATCTCCTCTAGTAATTTTTATAGAATAAACTCTGTAGTTGGAGCGACCTGACGCAGAACACGTAGTCACCATCTGCGGTCACCTCCCTTTCTAATTGAGGCTAAGGGACAGGCGCGCATTGCTTAGAAAACACTGCTCACGCTGTAGTGGCATGCAGTTAAAAAGGCGAGACACAAGAGCCCACCGGCTCCGGTCAACGGTTTGACGAGCTTTCTCTGCGCCGACCAAAAGGGCACGGGGCCTCGGTTTTGCTGTTCCTTTGCCTGATTCTTCTTCTTTTCTTTTCCTTTCTTTCTCTTTTTGTCTTTAAGGCTCCACGGGGTGCCAACGTACTGCCGACTATAATGCGACGGTCCTCGACACTTTCTTCCTTTGTCTTCGAGGCAATTAAAGCTGCCGGCGAGGTTTCAAGGAACGAATAAAGCACAAACCGCTTGCATCACAGCACGAAGCCTCCCAAGTCGAAACGGGAGGAGAATGAGGGGAGAACTTCCCGTTCTTGCAATGCGCCGTCTGGCGTACCCTTTGTTCAGTTGTGCTACTGGTGTGAGTGACAGATTATATGCTTTCGTGGGCACACTTAGCGGGAACACTTACCACGCGACAGGGTTCAAATTGACGGCTGTGTAGCCGCAAAAGGCGGCGTGACCTCTCGCTGGTCGTTATCTATCTCTCTCTCCCCCCACTTTCTCTTATTCCCTCCCATTTTTACCCCATTGCCCCACCCTGATGCTGTTGTATACAAGGGAGACCTATAGAGGTCTATAGAGCGTCCGGAGCGCCACGGGAAACGCACCACAAGGCCGAACGACATTCAGTCACGCCTCGTTATAACAAAATGATGAAATTCCCTTTGAAATCCCCGTAGAGGTTCGTAGTGCAGTAAATGCAGCAACGGATACCACACAGTAATTCTGGATCGCCCTTCAACTTCGTCGTAACGAGGTTTTGCTGTTACAGTGAATGCACGGACCAGCCCATTTATATGTTTTTGAGAAAGACTGTCCGTTGCCTGATATCTGAGTGTCGACCGTTTTAGCCATATCACCGTCTATATACATTCGTTGTTTCCTGACGTTTCCACTGTTAAAGGAAGCGCTTGAGTACACAGCATGCCCAATTGTTTTTTTCTTTTTCTTGCAAGAGTACAATCAACTAGATTTCCACAATACTTAAAGAAAGCAGCGCTGCCAGCGCAGACAAATAAAGAGAGCAGAGACACACCCGCGATGCTGACTTACAAGTCAGCGCCGGATGTGTTTTCGCTCTCTTTCTTTGCTCTGTATCAGAAGCGCTTGTTTTTAAGTATTATGGAAAACCGCCAACTCGCCCAGTCTGCCGTTCGACCATATAGACTTGCGGCCTATAGCTTGTGATTGTTGTATATCTCTTGACTCCTTTCGACACACCAGCGCACTGACATTGCTTCGGCAGCCACTCGCAGCTATAAGGCACCAGTAAAATGAGAGCCGCACATTCGAGCGTTCCCTTTAAAAGTGGATCCGCACTTTACACAAATATATATACACGTCCGCAGCCTGCAGCTTACCACGACACGACCAGACCATCTTACACCGTTCGTTGCTCGGCGCCACATTTGCCTGCTCCTATATTACATGTGTATAAGCCTTCCTCAACGGGATGGCCGACAGCTCAAATCACGCGCGCGACAACCGCACCTGCAACGATCGAGGCCGTTGTTTGCACCTTCCTTTTTGTCTGCCAGCGATATGTGGCGCGAAGAGGCGAGTAATGTGTGAAATGCCCTCAACAAATTTCCCGCTATCAGACCAAAGATTCCTAGGGCAGAGGTCCCAAAGCAACTGCACGCGAAATGCTACATCTCTGTTCCTCGGGCTCCTGAGGTCTACGGGCGATAGGCTATAAAACACTGTGAACACTGCCTGCTATACTGCTATATATAGATTGCGGACGGGTTTGTTCTCGATGTGCCTTTATGAGAGTATGAGAGAGATAGAAATTCACCAAAGATTACGGTACTCCCTAATGCAAAAATTGAGCGCAGCTCTATACGTGTTTTCATTTTTCGATATATTGGCTGGCGCGGACACTCTGTCTCGCGCGGCACATTGCAGACGGAACGAAGCGTATAGCGCGACTGCCCCGCTAATCGGGAGATCGCGAGAGGCAGCGCGTGGGTGACGTGTGGGCGCGATTCACAGCAGCCGCCGCAGGCAGACCTCCGCTCACGTAGCGCTTTATGCTTTCGGTGGACGCGCTTGTTGTATGCCACCGGTGAACAGACGACGAAGCGCTACTCTGGCACCATCTCACAGCGGTCGTCGCCGCAGCGCGCGTCTTGCGCGCGGCACTGCGATTTTCTTCTCACGCTTTCGCTATACCCTGCCTCCTCCGCTTTCCGCCTAAGGGTTCCGCTGCACACTCCTCCTCCTCCTCCGCTTTCCTCCTCACGCTCCCTTAGCTGGCGTCTTTCATCCCTCGCTGCGCTCCGCGTTCGCTCTTTGATCCTTTGCTGTGCTCGTTCGCTCGGTTACGCCGGGGGAGGACGTCACACTTTCACACAATCAAAACATTTCTAAAACATTCTACTCGCAATGCACAAAAAGAGAATAGCAACCGTACGATTGTGCGTAACCCGCGTTCACGAAGTGAAACGGCACTGTAACTTTTGCGTTAGGCCGTTAGAAGCGCTTACTTGCTACCTTTGTAGGTATTCATCGGACGAAAAATGTGGGCTAACTTCGTAGGCAGAGCAATCTAAACACATCGCGTCAAAGAGCAAGCTGTCACGATGGAGAAATGCGAGAACCTGATTCCCGAGGCACACCTGAGGCTGTATCAACGTGTGACTTTGGCACGAGGGAAGCACGCCTTGCGACCGTGCGCGAATGGTTGGAGCATTTGGCTGCTGTACATGGAAGGGACGCGGGTTCGATCCCACCATCGGCCATGCATTACTTCGTAGCACTATATATGCAGACTTCGCCGATTTTGGAGATATCTAACTCGAGCTGCTTTGAGCGTATACCGGCGCGCGTCACAGCGCTTACGCATTCGCAAGTTGGCTAAAGATACGAGGAATATATACAGAAACGTTATACCTTGATAATTCATAGTGCCAGGTCGCCTGTGAAGCGCGTGCGTGTTGGTGTAGGGACATCACATTCACGGTATGCGGTCGCACACTTCTAAAATGAGCGGTGCTAAGTTGGGGACTATACCTTTATTAGTAAAATTTCGGCAGCAATTAGCAATTACACGCATATTCCGGGAGCATTCCTGCAGGGCCCACTGCCACGGCCGTGCAGTCCTCCAGATATGGACGGTTCATGCGGTGCACACGCGTGGAGGTTAGAATGCTGGTTATTTGGGCGTATTGGCACAGCATTGCTGAATGAATATCAGCACGAAACAAGAAAACGTCATAACACACGTGCACTGTGTTTAAGTACATGTGCCCTGTCACTTTCTTGTTTCGCGCTGACGATTTTTCACGGAGGCCATAGAAGGCGTGATGAATGAAGTACTCCAACGTGAACGCAGTGACATGAGGAAAGAGAGGGGAAAAAAATTGGAGGACGCTTAAGCTTCGCCTTCAAGAGTGGAACGCGACAGCGTTCCCGTCGACCCGCCAAGGGGTGTAAGACAATGGGCTACGACGCAGCGACTACGCGCCCCTCATCGGACGCGGTGAGCGTCGAGCAACGCAGCGTTCGGCGCGACAACGAAATGTGCGCCTGAGCAAGCGACGCACGCCTGAGCCTTAGAAACAGCTAGTTTCTAAGGCAACACCGCGTTCACTAGAGGCGCTTTTGTACTGCTTTGAAGCATCGAACTCGTGGCTCAGTGGTAACGTCTCCGTCTCACACTCCGGAGACCCTGGTTCGATTCCCACCCAGCCCATCTTGGAAGTTGCTTTTTATTTATGAAGTGCCTGCCGTGATTTATCGCTCACGGCCAACGCCGCGGACGCCGACACCGACGCCGACGACACCGGCTTTTCTGCGACACGAGCTCCTTAACGCTATCGCGTTAAAAATAGGGACACATGTGAACTTATGAGCTGTGGATGCAAAAGCATTAATGACCAATTGAACGCCGCTGAAGCGGTCCATCGAGTCAAGAACGCATCGCGGGCAAGCGAGCGCGTTGAGACGCTTGGCGCGTTTCGATTTGACCTTGCCGAGGCGCAGTTAGAACGCGGGCAAGAGCTTCCGCGTACAAGAAACACGCGAGAAAAAACAGTACTATATATAACGCTTTCGCATTCCCACAGGTAAGCAGTCGTAACTGTCACTGCCGAAGTTTCTCATATCGTCGCGCAATACCTCTAGGCACTCTAGGCAATACCTCTAGCCAATCGTTACGGCAGGGCCACGAAATGCCACTTTGTATAACCTGAATAGTTTTTCGTGTTAGCTAGGTAGATTATTTTACAATATTTCTTTAAATCTTAATATTTTTCACCAGAAAGTGATGTGGCGCGATCCAGTTGCACACCCAGCATAAGCCTTTTATCTAATTTACGCTTGAAAAATACAAGTCCCCTCTATCGCTATCATTAAAGAAAAATTCTCCGACGATTACGATACTCAATAATGCAGCCGTAATCTTTACCGGCAAACGCTAGCGGTGAATGCTGTGCGCGAAGGAGAGCTTTCTGGTTCTTTCCTTTTTTTTACTCCGGACGGCTGGAGCTGCCGCGGATGCGGGGACGTGAGCGCCATCTGGCGGTGCTTCGAGGCGGCTTCCTCCGCTTTCCTGCTTGCGCTCTTTTCGCCACCGCAGTCTTCTGCTTTTCTCCTCGCCCTTTCGCCATATTCCCCTCCTCCGGTTTTCGCCTCATGCTTTCACTGTAACCTCCTTCTCCGCTTTCCTCCTCGCGCTCTCTTCGCTATCGCCTTCTTTCATTCCCCGCTGCGCTTCGCGTTCGCTCGGTTACTTCGAGGAAGGACGAGGCACGCCGACGCCCAAAGCAGGAACGGGCGCTTAAGAACTTCGTTTTAAAACAAACATCATGAGCAGGCTCATATACTGCGCATAGTAAAAAAGTAAAAGTAAAAAGTAAAAAAAAACGCTTAGAAGAACACAGAGGCTACAGGTCATTAAAGTGTTTAGGACCATATCTACAAAGGAGCTCTTACGATATATAGCTGTTCGTAACAACCACCCGCCAATCTGGACGTTAGCGGAGGTGGCCGGCAAATGGCTAAGCACACATACGAACAAAGAAATTCTGATATAGGGATCTAATTACCAGGAAGGACGCTGGAACCAGCGTCCTTCGTCCTTTCCTGTCGTCTTTCCGGCGCTCCTCTAAAGTGTATAGTAGTAGCAATAAACTTTATTTGTCAAAAGAGCAGGCGACATCTTCAACCTGGGCTGCCGGCGCGTCATCGTTCCAGGACCCTTAATCGCTGGCAAATACCTTAGCTGTCAAAGTTCCAACTACACGTAGCTGCAGCTCCCGCCTTAAGTATATACCGCCATCGATTCCTTTAGCAGTATACCAACATGCGCATCGCACCTGGAAGGCGAACCTCGCGTGGTGCGCGGCCAGGTGTCCGTGCGCCGGCGCCGGGCTCGAGTACTGGGCCGCGGCCGCGGCTGCGGCCGCAGCCGCCGCCGCCGCCGTGTCGGGCGACCCCCGCACCGCCTGCCCCCAGACGCCGCCCAGGTGGCCGCTGTGGCTCTGCATCGCGCCGGCGGCGGTCGACGGGTGATGGTGGTGCGTCGTCGAGGGCTGAGCCGTCGCGGGGTTGTGGTTGTGATGGTGGTGGTGGTGGTGGCCCCTGGCCGGCGACGACGTGGGCGGGGGAGGCGCCACGGCCGGCGACACGGGCGCCGGGGGCATGGAGGCCGCGGCCATCGAGCTCACCGCCACCGACGGGGCCGCGGGGGAGGATGCGGACGAGGTGACCACGCTGCCCATGGACGACATCTGCAGCAGTATGTGTTTATGTATGTATACGACATCTATACAACATATATACGACATATAGACGTCATATAGATGACGTCTGCAGCGGTACGTATATATATATATATATATATATATATATATATATATATATATATATATATATATATATATATATATATATATATATATAGACACACGGCGCGAAACGACGCCGCACACGTGTGGCGCTCTTATATATACTATGTTTACTATATATACTAGCAAGCAACGTTATGCACGAAAGCTATAATATATACTTTTCTGACCGCTGGCATTTTCGGGGAAAAATGTGTGTGTGTGTGTTTGTAATATGAATGAAGGACGGAAGGAAGATCGCAAATGATACAAATCTATAGGTATTCGTCGTGTAATACGACGTGACATTGAGTCTCGCACTACTGTGTCGCAGGATGTGACGTATTTGTTGCACAAGATGCGTCGCAGATCTGGGCCTGTGTGGTTACGATGGAACGAAGCAAACTGGCGTGTTTCCGCAACCAACGATCCTATAGCGCACCGCGTTTGCTCGGGACCGGGATATATATATATATATATATATATATATATATATATATATATATATATATATATATATATATATATACATATATGCGTCGCGTACTGGAAGCACAAACGCGCACAAATTATGAATGATTTGGCGCAACCTACGTTCACTGATAGTAGTCGCAACAATGTCGAGTCGTCCCGCCAGTTCTTACTTCGAGATCTGCGATTGTGTATTTATATTCCACGTTTGTCTTATGTATATCGTGGCAAGTAAGATAAGCGAAATAAAAATGAATAAGATATATCAATTACTTGTTCCGTTTAGAAATCGTCACAGATAAAGAACACCCGCACTTCAAACGCGAGGAGTGGGACTTTGACCGCACTATACGCGCACATAGATTCTGCAGAGTTGCCTACTACAGTCGACCACCTTTGTAACAAAGTCCTTGGGGCCTCCGACATAATTCGTTGTACAGGCCACTTCGTTGTAAAGCTCGTGAACCGCTCAGCGCACAATGAAACCGGGACAGAGTTATTCCTACGTTATACAGGTCATTTCGTTGTAAAGAGGCGTTCGTTGTAGTGGCGTTCGATTGTAGTGTTAAACGCAGTACAGGTTGGAGGAGCGTGGGATCCTGACCGCCTGGCAACACTGGGCGTGCGCCACTGGGTATGCGCTGGCGAAGTATATACGAGTTGGCGTGTCGAACCCGAGAAACATGTCATGTAGTGGGTTTCAAATCAAGCTGCCCGCATTGACTTGACCTAACCCATGCGGAAACGCAAGATGACGCCGGAATGCGTGAGGAAGGTCTTAAAGGGACACTAAAGGTTACCAGAAACTCAAGTTAAAGTGGTAGAGCAATGTTCTAGAACGTCTAAGGTGTCAATATAATCGCGAACAGAGCTTTAGTAACCGAGAAATTGAGGTAAATGCATAACACGATTTGAGACCCCCCAGCGACATTCCGGTACTAGCCCGATGACGAAAGGACTCCTCATAATTTGTGTTACTAATACTCAACTACTCGTATTAAAAATATAATTTCATTCGATTATAAGACGGAAAAAAATGCTATTTGTCTAGGTCTATTCGATTCTAAGAAAAAATAACATTTTGACGTTGCCCTTCAGTAATATGGGTGTTCGAAAGGTTTCGTTTTCGCTCGAGTCTGCGCGCTCGACTCTGCGCCGCGCACGCCTTGGAGTTTCAGTAGTTTCGTTATCGCGTCGTGCTGTGAGGGTTCTGCTGGCTCGCGAAACTTTCATTTGGAACAAGCAGCGAGAATGCCACGTCCATGTGATGTCGTGGGAAGCCCTCGTTGCTTTCCCGCTCCGGAGAGCCGGTGTCGAGGCCGCCGTCGTAGTACGCAACGACGCCGGCAGTGCGAGCCCTCAGCAGCAGGTCGCGCTCGTCGGTGCTCAAATCGCTGAAGTTGAGCCCACCATCGCGAGCCAATCTGTCGGTGTCAGGGTCCATTGCGACGAGCGTCGAAGTTAGCGTCATAGAATGAAGTACCAGCTTATGGGCGTTTTGCGCTGGAGTTTGAGGTATAGTAGCGGCGCCTGGTGGCGGTGCGGGAAACGACATCTGGGTCGTGCCAGCTTGGGTCGTATTGAGCCCTGGCTGTGGCGAAGCACGTTTCTAGGCCGAGTTTTGCGTCGATTCGCACATTTTTATGCCCTGTTGCGAGTGCGAAAAGGCTCGTCGCTTCTCATAGACCACGCCGACCACGCTGCGAGCTCGCCGCAGCCTATAGTTTCACGAAAACGGACTCTCCGTGTGCCGTGGGACGTAATGTGGGACGTAATTCGTTTCGCCTTCCGCTAGCCACCATACTCCCGCTTTCGCTCTACTGTCGGCTCTGTCTTGGCTCTGTTTCTGGCCGCGCGTTCGCGTTTTGCGCAGAAAAGCCGTAGCGCCGTCTGCGGACGCCGTTCTACTCACCGATGGCGCAACGTCAATATGAGACCATGATGTCAGTACTCTTCGATCGGAGGGCGGGCGATTTGAACTGCGCTAGAGGTACGCGGACGCTTCACAACGCATTTTCTCTTAAAATAAGTCTCTCCTTGGCACGAAACAAGCGTTTCGACGTTTCTGTGATGGTATTTCAACAGTCCACGTTGACTTAATAGTAACCTTTAGTGTCCCTTTAAGCAGTTCGAGCGCTTTTTCGCTACCTGAGGGCAACAGACTTGAGTGCCCGACTATAGACATCCTACACCTAAGTTCTCTCTCTCCCTCTTTCACTCCCCATTCCCCTCCCCACGTGTAGGGTAGCAAACTGGACTCAGTCTGGTTAACCTCCCTGCCTTTCCGTCTTCCCTTCTCTCTCTCTCTTTCTTATATATGTACGTTCCAAACTTGTGCATATATGGACCGTGAAGGACCTAGTTTACGTACCCCCACAACCGCAATCCTTAGTCGAGCTCAAAGAACGCACCAGTGCTGCAGTGCTGACATTTGACAGGACTATGCCTATAACACTTTCTGGAAGGAAATACGGGAAACAAATTGACGAAACGCTGTCACGGAACGACTCTTCACAGATGTAAACAAACCATCAGCCATGAGCACTGCCGGCTCCGCCGAACGCGCCCGGTCGCTGGCGAGGCGCACAGCCTCATGGGAAGTGCCACGTGACCAACTTGTTTAGGCGCAGGGGAGTTTTCTAAAGCTCCCTGTCGGAGTTTCACAGGAGAACAAGATTTTGAAGCGGAGTAAAATCGCGTCATGTCGCCTTAATACTCCCGCAGCTAGCCAGCGGAGTCAAACGAGGGAATGGCGCTGTTTTGCTCCCTTACATCGGCGTAAATATTTGAGGAGGGGAGGTTTTAGGGCACATCACCTGTTAAAAACTCCTAGGTGGGTTTATTTTCGTTTACAGTGATATGCTACAAATTGTATGGAATGATCTGGATTATCGTCCGGACGTGTGTCGTTTCACCAAAGGGGCGCACATAGAGCGTTTGTTGAGGGTGTATATCTTTCACGTGTGTACGTGTAATACTCTTGAAAATATAGTCTTTTTAAAACGAACGAATCATTTATGCTAACCCTGTATATAACTTGGAATTAGAAAAAGAAGAAAAGCAGTGTTATTGCCTATAGTGCGCATTATTACATGCAGTGTGGAGAATGTCGTCTGACATATTTACAGCGCTGAAAGCAAAAAGAAAGACCCCCCCCCCCCTCCCCGCCCATCCACCCCAGAAGAAACGCACAACTTTGAGAAGGAATGCAGGTTCAGCGTACGTCCTGCCTTAATCATGTGCGTTTCAGTCTTTCAGTTTTTTTTTTCATCACTGTAAGTAAGCAAAAACACTCAAACCAGCTACAGCTATAGCCCAGCTTTCTGACAATATAAAGTGTAAGTCGCGTCCTCCTTGCCTGGTGGTGGTGCATGTACTGGTGCGGCACGGGCACCAGCGGCCTGGTGCCCGGCACGTACACCGGTGGTCCCGGGTGCAGGAAGGCCGCCGAAGCGGCGCTCGAGCCGTCCTGGTACGAAGGCAGGTGCATGGCCAGGTTCTGGAACATGGCTGCTGGCCCCCAACCGTTGGTGCTAATGTCTGCAGCCGCAGTGGGGTGGCCGGTGCAGCCTAGAGAGCCCCGAGCTCGGCACCGGCTCTCATGCCTACAGCTCGAGTCGCGTCTCTTGCTACCGGCTGATATTCAGCCCGCGGCTCGGTGGTGGTGATGATGACAGTTGGACAGTCAACAACGGGACCCGGGACGTCATTGCCGGGACACCATTGAGGGCCAAATGACTCGAAAATCCATCCTGCGCGAAGAAGATAAACGACATGAAAAATGTTTGCCGCCATTTTTTTTAAACCGTCGTCTCCCAGACGAGTATATACGTGGGTGACCGTGGGGAGGTCAATGTAAACCTCGCTTTTCGCCCGCCTGTCGCACGTACGTTTCGCCATGTTGCAGAGTTCTAGCTTGTCGGTATACCGGAAAAGTGTACGATACAGCCACAACCCTGATAGCGACGTCTAGTGACGCAGAGTTTAACCACGCAGAGCACGCAAACCCAATATTGCAGTGACGTATCATATTCTGTGCTTAAATAATGGTGTAAAGCGTTGGTAACGGCGTAATCGTTAACGTAGTCCTTTTATGAGTTTTCATTCATTCAGGCGACACAAGAATGTTTGAAGCGCGTTGTGGTTCGACAAAGATTGAGAACATGTCGCTATATCGGCTTCGCTAGTCCCGTTCACGACTCCGGAAATCCGTCAATCCGGAAATCCGTAAAAGGCGAGAGGAGGAAGAGTAGATCTTAATGAAGAGAAAGGAGGAGAGGTCGGCCTGGAGAGTGTGTCTATAGCCTGTTACAGCTCACTGGGGAAAGGGGAAGTGGGAAATACAGGGAAAGGTAGGCGGCGGGTTATAGTACAATGAGATATATACTACGGTGAGAAATTTGCATCACACCCATTAGGCGAAACCGTAACACATGTACGTTATGTAAAGAAAAATGCACACGGTTCTGCATCTCGTGACAGCTCGTGGATCTTAGATTAACGTTCATAAAGACCATTTGCATTTATTAGAAATCTTCAATGACTGTTGACTGTTATTTAATAACTGCAGACAAATAGGAAAATAGGCCAGATTATACAGCTGGTTATACCAAGACATGCTTGGAAGAAATGCAAAGTTGACCCCCCCTCACCCCAACAACGTGGACGCCGATACCACAGAAACACTATATACGAAGTCTGCATTGAAAAGATAAATGTTATAAATTGAGCTAACCAGAGAGACGCTCCCACATATGCACACGAGTAAAGTAATGAAATTCATAACACTGCGAAACATAAATACAAGGGTATGAACACATACAAGAATGTCATATTGTTCAAGTAAGACTGTCTGCAGTAAGCATTACGTTAAAAAGTGCAAATATACAAACGCGAAAAGGGTGAATTAAATACGTTGCTGTTGCCAGCTTGCTCCTTGCTTTGCCTTTCGTCTTCTGTGTGTTTTCGGACCAAATAATAATAAATGTATTGAAAAAAAATTTAAGAAAAGATTATTGTGACACTAGTACGTCCTTTTAAATGCCCCCTCCCCTCTCCTCCATCCAAGCCTTGAGCATCGATATTCTATAAAGTCGCAAGAATGGTACCGCGAGAACCACGGTGGAGCCACTTCGGTCACGTGACTCCGACAAAATGGGCTCCCACGGCATCCCACGCAGCGGCGCATATGAAAGTATCTTCAAAAAAATGTAGGCAACCCTGCCTAACATCCCTTGGCAGCTCATTCCAGCGATGATGAGAACTTCAAACCATGATTCTAATAAAATAAAATAAAATAAAATTGAGAAAAGAAAGAAACCGATATACCGACGTAAGACCTTACGTGGCCCCCTCACCCCTCGTCCGTCACAACCATGGCCATTCTAAAACGGCACCGCGAGAACCACTGGGGAAGGGGGAAGGGCACTCCGGTCACGTGACTGCGGCAGAAGGGTTCGTATGGATGAGAGAGAGAGCACAGGCGCGCGCTGTGGTTGCCACACAGCGTGCGGCAGGACCATCGTTCATCGTCGAACGGCGGGGGCGAGGAGGAGGCAGCGGAGAGCGCGCGGTTACGGCGAGGCGAGGATGGTCGACTGTTACAACAACAATTGCCGCGGCGGAAAAAAAAAAGGAAAGGGGGGTCACGTGCGTGAAGCAGCTGCCGCGGTGGTGCCCTCTACCCATTCGGGCCCCGAGGCGCCGGCGCGGGTCCAATCCGCAAGCCGGGCCTTGCTTCGGGGGGCGAGCCCGGGGGAGGGGCCTGACGCTCATAAGTCGCGCCGCGCGTGCGGTGTGCATAACGCGAGACCCCTTCCCCGGCTCCCGCTGTGCGCACCGCGTGTAAACCGCGCGGGCCGTCGCAGCTGTCGCGATGGGGTCCCGCGGCGTTTGCGTGGACGTTGAGGTGTAGAAGTCGCTACGAGACCGGCGTTTTAAGTGGAGGTTGATCAGTGGGAAAGAGAGAGAGTTTAATGGGAAAGTTAGATACGCGTTAGGCTCTGCGCTGTCAAGCTGCGCTCGGACACTTCAGATTGGGTGAGTGGAATTATACGAAAAGAGAACGCAAACAATTGACTGGTTGGTTATCCGGTGCTCTCTTTGACTCTTCCCCGATGGGACGACCTATAGCGTAGCCTCCTGTATACAACGGACGACCCAGACCATGGGGTTGTTTGTCTCTCTTTTTCTTTCTCTCTCTCCCTCTCTCTGTCTGTGTAATCCTTTCATTCTTGTGACTTTTTGTTCGTTCGATACCTGTCGTCTTTGCCTGCTGTGCCCGGTCTCGTTAGCGTCTACTGTATCGAGCAGCGACCGTAAATATGGCCGCAGCTCTTTTCAGTAAAATGCAGGTCGACGATTGTGTGTCTGTTACGCCTCTCTTGGTGCTCGTCAGCTGTGTGCGTCTTCGGGTCTTCAAGTCAAGATATGGAACGGCCACGTAATAAAAGTGTAAAGAATCAATAACCGATATAATAAAAACGATCGAGTTCAGGTGTTCGAAGGTCAAAGACTGCGATTGTTGTTTCGTCCTTTCAGCCAGTTCCCGTACATATCCCATGAAAGAAAAAAAAAAGGAAAGAAAGAAATAAAGAAAGGGGAAAAGAAAAACTCTACTGCACCTTAGAAGCGCCGCAAATTTTAGTCTATGGGAGTTCTAGCAATCCAGTCGTCAACAATGAATGCACGGCCACAATGGTGGGCATGCATGTAACAACCACTTCTATTATTATTATTATTATTATTATTATTATTATTATTATTATTATTATCATGATTATTATTATTATTATTATTATTATTATTATTATTATTATTATTATTATTATTATTATTATTATTATTATTGACATAATATAAGGAGATGTTGGGGCACAAACACGGAGCCGCGGCCACTCCTTGGCTCTTGGTCATATGGTACGTACAAAATACACTTGCGAACTAAGACTACAGAACAATGTACAGCGCAGTTGCTACAAGGTTGCGTTATCACGTGCAAGTCAAACTAACAAGGCGTGATTATAAAGACGCTCTTAAAGCAGCGATGCGAACAACAATCTCACATGACCAAGAAGCACTCGAGCAGCGATGCTGACACGTATATACATTTCTCTTGTTGGAGCCCGCGGTTCGAAACATTGCCGTGGAAACTTCGAAAAATGCCGGCACGAAACTCGAGCTATAGCCGATAGCCAAAACGATGGCTAGTTGGACACGTATAGGTGCGCGGTGCCATCGTACCCCTGCGCGTCGAGCGCGGGTGAACGACACGAAATTTGCCCCTCTTGCACCTATTGAGTTTATAGTGACCCTGTGCATCCTCCCACACGCACTCAGTGCTCACTCTCTCCCTCTGTTCCTTTTTCTATTGCCATTTCCCCCACCCCTAGTCTAGGGTAGCAAACCGGGTGCTCGTCTGGTTGACCTTCCTGCTTTTCCTGTCCTTGCTCTCTCTCAAACTTTCGCAATACTCTCTCTTTCCTTTTGGAGAGGTTGGGTAGGGGGGGGGGACGCGGGGGCTTGTAGTATTAAACGCATTATGTTTCTAACGTTGCAGGCGCCGCTTGAATTATATTGCGTGGTTCCGTCAAACGAACCGGAGAGGAAGAGCGATCCATTAACAGTGCAGGACAACAAGGAAGGGTTCGCCTAAGGAAGGGTTCATCAACAGAGACAAGGGGGAGGGCCGGGTGGGACCATGGCGTGTAGTTCGAGCGCCTCTTGCTATTACTTGTAGATATATATGTACAGGGATAGCGTTCTCGGCCTTTGCTTCGTCCGCGTGAGTGTGTACTTATGCGTGCGTGTTTGTGCTCATCGCAGGACGTATACGTACACTTGATCATCTCTGTCCTTGTGCGTGTTCGTGTGCCCGTTTGTTTCGTCTTCACCGGATGCATGCACATATAAGGGACATGCTTAGCTATGTTCTCTTTCCCAGTGCATGCCTCTGTATACAGGATGAGTAAAGATCAAGGCGCAATAAACCAGGACGGAAGAACACAAATGACAGGACCGCGCGCCTGGGAAAACACAGGGAATGCGGGAGATGGAAATTCAAGACGATGAGCAAAACGTGTTGCATGTTGTGTGTCCCTTCTTCGGTTCTACGTCCTGTCATTGTGCGCGCAAAAGTCTAATATTGTTTCTTTAAACTCTGGCTAAAGTTAGCCGGGATCGACACCCTGTATATATACGCGTGCACGCACACGGGCGATCACGTTTGCGCGCCTCGTTATGCACATTTGGGTTTGCACTCGCAGCCCTCTGTTCCGGGGGGGGGGGGGGGGGCTGTTTGTGTTACCTTTACAAAACTACGTTCCTGTGGCCTCTTGCTTATCGGCGCGTGCATACCCGCGTGTTTGCGTCCGTTTTGCGCGAAACAAATACACAGCGACGCGTAATCGAGGCGCCTACATCACAGACTGCACCGGGGACCACGTCGCGCGAATTAAGCCCTCCTCGGCGGGAGAGGACCGAGGCGCTGACGTGAGGACGAGCCACCGGCGCCGTGAGAAAAAAAGGGGGCCGCGCGCAGTGGCCTCCTCTCGTTCCCAAGCTTTGCTGCGGACTCTTTATTCTAGATCACATCCGGAGATAAGCGGCTGGCGCGCCATCTCTTTAAATCTGGACGTTAAGAACCGGGACGTATATTTCTTTCCGCATATATACGAGTATACTCGGAGGAGCACGGACGTGTGTGTATACACTTATATACGGCGTGTGTGTGTGTGTGTGTGTGTGTGTGTGTGTGTGTGTGTGTGTGTGTGTGTGTGTGTGTGTGTGTGTTTGTGTGTGTGTGTGTGTGTTTGTTTGACGCTGAAGACGTGACGCTCAGGAGTCGGACGAGAAGCCGCGAGAAGCCGTGCGGGATCGCTATTATAAAAAGCTAACGAGAAAGAAGGGTGTACACCGGCGAAGCATACTGAAAGGGATGCCGGGGTCTTACACTTTAAGAGGTCAGAAAAACGAACAAAAAGGAAGAACAAGAAGAAAAAATGAGAGAGACCGAGCGACTCCTCAGTTTTCAAGCCTAGCTAGTTTTACGAGCTTTTGTATTCGCCGAGCGTGAACGCCACGGCGGGCCTGCGCCGAGCACCAATTAGGAGCCACGGGCTTCCGCCACTCGGCAGACGCTTATTTTATTTTTGTTGCCTGTTTCAACTTACATCGCGCGCGCGGCGTAATCTCGGCAGATCTGCGTGGCCCTCGGAGTGTGCTCTATGCCTTCGCTGTGCGACCAGTCGCATCCGAGTGCTGTGTGTGTATACTAAGTATCTCTTCGAGCACGTGCTCGGTGACCCGAGCGCTATATACCCGTGCGCGCTAACTAGCTCGCGGTGGAAGTGGAAGAGAGATTAGCTTATACTAGCTACAGGGCTAGCACGCTGCCAACGCGCTGTTTTAGCTACCGGTTTGGGAGAGCCGGTTGTGAAGCTGCGTGCGTACGTGGAAGACGCGTCTCGTCCCCGCATGCAGCCGATTCTTGGCTCAGGGCCGTAGTGCCTACTATATACACGGAATCCCCGCGGATACACGGATACGCGCGTTCGTTGCGTCCACGCGTGCTATATAACCGTTGTACAGTATATACGTTGCAAGGCACGTTGCCGCAAATCATCTTGCAGATAACTCGGATACGACAACGCAAAATCCTTATCTCGGCAGGCACGCGTGGAACTGTATATGCATGGAGGCTGTTTGAGCGTATCTTTGCCGTCACAGCTGTTCGTGACAACTATAGCATTAATTTTTG
Organism: Dermacentor variabilis; assembly: GCF_050947875.1. Lineage (NCBI taxonomy): Eukaryota > Metazoa > Arthropoda > Arachnida > Ixodida > Ixodidae > Dermacentor > Dermacentor variabilis. The sequence goes on from NC_134573.1 coordinate 143,839,269, forward strand.
CTATATGGGCAGTTGTGTAGTCGGAGGCGAGGAAAAAACATGCGTGTGAGTGCGTTTTCGAACACCGCGTGGTGACATGGAAATCCGGGAAGTATATATATATATATATATATATATATATATATATATATATATATATATATATATATATATATATATATATATATATATATATATATATCATGGACGTGCCAACCTATACATAGCTTGCACTGACGTCATCATGGCCGCCATCTTGGAGTACTAGCATGTCGAAAAGAGGCGTAAACAAGAAGCGTGACAGCATGACTGCACGACATGCTCGTGTTGCGCCGAAGGACAAAGCGATAACAGTGATAAGCCGGAGAAAAAACAGTCCCTGTAGGGAAGTTAAGAAAAAAAATGTGTGCCTGATTATATACGGTTCACTGACGTCACCGTGGCCGCCATGATTGGGTACTGGCGTGGTGAGAGCTGAGTCCGTGAGGTCACGTGATACACATCTATACCACCGGGTAGTGTGCCTTCACCTAAGGGTTTAGTCAAAGAAAAGCAGTTTTTTAGGCGGTAAGAAACGTGAGGAGTCGTCAATTTCTCTCCACGTGTACGAAGAGGTGTTGTCTTCCGCTTCTAAGCACGCGTGGCTTAAAAAAGTTTTTTGTGTTTGTAATATATAGTAATCGGTAATAATGAGAGCCGACTTCAAAAACAATTAAGTCCTTAAGAGAAAACTGTATTAGTTCGGCCCAAGTTCCACGCCGCCGCACAAAGTTTAATAATGAAATAGAAGCGCGAAGTTTACAAACCTGCATCTTTGCGCTAAGAACCGATATTGCAGTTTTGGAAATGCTATCCGTCAGAACATCCAAAGCTGACAAACTTGATACATTAATTTGCGTCTGACGTGAATTCGTCATAGTGTTTACGAAGGTTTCGTAAAAGGGCCGCTCACAATATTAGTGGTGTGCCTAGGAGCCGTGTTTAATGCATCGAATTCATCCGCTTTAGATGCAATTTGGAGAATTGCGATATCCTTTTTTCATTGCCACGTTAGAGAGCTGTAAACTTGATAGTTTCGTTTTCTGAAAATGTGAGATTTTCAACTATGTTTATTTTTTAAAAAAACTGACAATCTAAATAAAAAAAAATTCGCTACCAACAGTCACAACATATTAACTTTATCTTTTAAATTCATCAAACCTCATCTAAATTTGGGCAGTCGTTGCCGAGAGAAAAGATTTCTCCCTTAACATGTATTTAGCTGGGATGCTCCTATAGCTGAAGCTTCCTCTTAAGGCTGACTTACGAGTCTGAGAAGAATGTAGCTGCGGAATTGCAGATGCACTATTTAGATGCACGTATGCACGTATTAAGCAACAGAAAGCTGTGTCGGGAGCTCTTCATGTCACTCTATACAATCTTCTCATCGACATTTTTCATCTCATTATAATGTTTGAGAAGTTCATCATTAAGACTAATTATCTAAGTAGACGGAATGAAAAAAAAAATAGTATCTCCATGCGACGGCAAACAACATTACCTTGGTTCTGTCCAGCCACAACGTGGCATTCGCATATTTTTAAAACTCTCGCTAAAGTTAGCTGCTACATCCTGCATATTAGTCTCTAGGGCGATTCTCGGAACTTGGTGGCTATATATATGCTTTTTTGAATCTGGGACCATGATGGGGGGGGGGGGGGGGAAGGAGGGTTGTACGTCACCCACTTAAGCCAGTCGGGTCGAAGCCAGCCCCCGTGCACTGACTGCCCTGGTTTATCCCCAACACTGAGGATCAAAAAATGAGGTTGCTCCCACGTTTGTATAGAAAGTGTTCTCTGCCATAACCCAGGTCATTGCACCAGCCAAATTGAGCAACTAGGGTGGTTGCTTGGGCTAGTTGGTAATTCATGTCGTCTATCGCTGTCCTGGTCCTTTGCGCTGTACGTTATTTTTGATCACAAATTGAGCACTCCCCCATCAACTCCTGCAACGGACATCGCAAAGCGGCTTCGTTGACCACGCTAGAGGTCACTGATATAGAGAAATGCTATAACTTAGAAAGTTAACAGCATCAATCGTTCCGCTACGTATCGTCGGGGAAAAAAAAAAGAATGGCGCCAGACGTATGTGATTAAGCTAACTTATGTAACGCTAATTAAACTCCTGATTGGCCACCGAAGCTGCGGCCGCGCTACCTGCATGGAGAAAGCTGGGTTGCACGAAAGCAGGTCAGTCGTCACGGAGCTCATGTATATATAAGAGAGTGTCGTGCACTAGCAGGTCTGGTGTTGGGCTGCTGAGCACGAGGTCGCGGGATCGAATCCCGGCCACGGCGGCCGCATTTCGATGGGGGCGAAATGCGAAAACACCCGTGTGCTTAGATTTAGGTGCACGGTAAAGAACCCCAGGTGGTCAAAATTTCCGGAGTCCTCCACTACGGCGTGCCTCATAATCAGAAAGTGGTTTTGGCACGTAAAACCCCAAATATTATTATTATTATTGCACTAGCAGGTCAGTCATCACGGAGCTCGTATATAAGAGAGAGTATCGTGTATACTAACCAATGTTGAGACACATCACTGACCACACACAGACGCAATGGGAGCGCTTGATGAGAGTTCTAGCGCCGAGCCCGGTGTCGCGGAGTTTCCGCGTGGCAGCCGTGTGCAGGTCAGCGGAGAGAGTGAGAGATAGAGTGAGAGAGAGATTGGTTGACAGGCAAGCCTCCCAACAGGGCGTGGGATGCAAGAATGCCCGCATAGCAAGCTTTGGGTCACACATTGAATAAAACTATAGGAAGTCAAAATTAGACCAGAGTTCCACACTATACGGGGCCCATCATTAGCCTTGTATTTCTTTGGGAATTAAAAAAAACCCGTTGGCCAATCAGGAGTTTAATTAGCGTTACGTAAGTTAGCTTAATCACATACGTCTGGCACCATGCTTGAGATATTTGGGGTGAATGATGAAAAACAGGACCAAAACTTAAAGAAAAAGAAAATGGAGAGAGAGAGAGAGAGAGAGAGAAAGAAAGAAGGAAGGTAAGAAAGACAAGCAAGCAAATAAACAGGCACAAATGCAGATAGGCGAGCTCGGAGACCTCACAGGGCATGGCTGCGGTTTGCGTGCCGCCAGTCAGAAGTGCCTTTGACGAACGCGATGCCGAATCACTGTTGAAGAAGGGTGTGCAGAAGAAGGGGACATACGATGGACAAGGTTAATCGTAGGTTAGAGGAAGCCAAAGGGGTGACGCTGGGTTTCCTGTTCCCCATATATGGGCTGCCAGCACGCTCTTTTTCGCAGGAGGCACTAAGCAGTGACCTTTTTCCTTATCCCTCCTATCGACCTGATGGATCTACTTCTTGGGGGGTGGAAGCTTTTTATGGTTATCTTAATAAACGTCTTAAAAACAACAACCGAATCAGTTTTCTTTTGTGGCCCCCCGGCGACGTTCCAGTGACTTCCTAATGCCAAGAAATTAAAATGATAATAACAATAAAAGGAAGTGGCGTTTCCAAATCTGAGTACTGATTAGTATATAGTGTGTGTCAGTAGCCAATGGCATAAAAAAAAAGGCAGTGACGTTTAATGGGTGTTTATTCTTAACACGCGTGTCAGTGATCTGTTTCACAAACGAATCCGGTAATTCAGCTTGGCTGCCTTTCACATAGGATATTATGAACGCGGTTCTCAGTGGAAGCATATGAGTTGGGGATATTACCTGCATCGCGCAGAACATGATAACCGGCGCTCTATTAGAGTGCCATAATGAGCGCGCGCGGGAAGCACATGTATGTAATGTAGTCTATATAGTGCCAAAGGGTCAAAGGGTTAGGTGAACTAGCGCTGCAAGGAGAAAAAAAGAATGCAGGCCGCGCGTGAAGTTGCCTGACAAAAGACGCTATCACACGTAATTCACAGAACTTTGCATGTGCACAGGCTGTATTCCATTGGCCGGTCGACTTCGGTATATTGTAGCGAAGTGACGCAGCCGTGAGATATCTGACGCATCAACTCACCAGGGAGACGGAAGATGAATGGGGATGAGCTCTGGCAGGGGCAAGTCCAAATCCGCAGGTACGACGACGAGAGTAACATTTGAAAAACTAGATTTATTCTCTTGGTATTTACCTTAAGTTTAAGCTGTACAAAATATCTACAAGCAAAACGATGTCATACCCGTCGTCGTCGTCGGCCTGCCTGACCGGCCTGGTCTCCCCTGGTGAAGATGCGCCGTCTGCTGCTGTCTACTTGCTCCCTACTAAACTACGCCAAACTATTCCTTAAATAAGTTTCCCCAGCATCCAAGAGACACTTTTCTCCACCAATGGGCTACTTCGTTACTCCGACCAATCAGGCAAGCCGACATCATCCAATAAGCGGCAGAGTTCAAGGGGTCAAGAAATGGTCGCGTCAACACTCCGTACACAAAAGCACTCTGACCATTACTAATCAGCTTTTGACAGCCGAGCGTGGGAAGACGACGCGACATGTGCAGGTGTGACGTCAGGTGCGGCGGGGGCGGCGGCCGCGCGGCAGCACTGTCCGCGGCGCCGTCGAGGTCATTTGTGTACAAAGGTTTGCCCCGCGTCAAGGACCCCACAAAATTCCCCGAAAGACAGCAAAGAAGGCCGCGTTACATTGTCTTCGCGACAATATAGTAGGCCAGACAACTGTGTTGGCCCGCTTTTACGCATATAGTCTTATACCGTAAGAACTTCTTTCTAGACAGGAGTCACGGAAGGATATTTTTCTTGGCGTTATCTCAAGCTGGGTATGGTTGAAGCCATTTGCAAAACCTCGCCTTGTGGAGGCGCGGCAGGGTCCTCGTTTTGTATACGGCTGTTTCTTGTTGTTGTTGCTGTTTCCGTGTATACTGTGCAGGCGCAGCCCGCTGCAGTCGGCTTTCGTCATCTCCAATTCTACGGGGCCCCTGGCCACCGCGAGAAACACAGCTGTATATAAGCGTCCGGAGCGCTATAATACGCCTCCAGCCCCTTGGGCCACAGATTCCTGCCTCGGGACCGATCATCAACGAAACCGTAAAACCGCCTCTCGCTTTGACCTGTCGTCTCTCGTATATAGTGTATATATCCGGCTTTAAGCAGTGTCACTGGTAGGCCGCGCGCAGATGCTGGAAGCGATAATAGACCCAAGGTTCTTTCGACACGTCTGGAACTCTCATAGCTCGAGGTAACAGACGTCGAGGCGAGCAGACGACGTTGAAAGAAAAACCGCGCAAGGTAAACGCCATACGTACGCGAGCCACACAGAGGGACGTGATAACGAGCCCGAGGAGGAAATCGAAGACATTTTTATAGGGACATTTCGGGGCAATGAATGACGCATGGTTGAGACATGTCTCGACAGCTCCTATAAAGATAAGAGCCGCGCGAGCGAGGTATCCGGTCCGAATCTGGCGCTAATCTCGCGTTTCGCCTCCGGACTCCCGAGGAAACACACAACAGACAACGCGTCATCAGGGAAACGCCATCGCACAGGGACAAGGCTCTGCGTAATCAATTTCTCTCTCACGGGCGGGAGTCGGAGAGAGAAATGGAGAGGTGGGACGACACAGCTGTCGGGTTGTTTGCTCGAAGCTAGCTCCGTGTAAAAATTAATGATCTCTTATGTCCCGTCTTACAAACTCCGTGCAACGAAGATATAGCTATGGACCGCAATAGCAGACGGGAATTAAAGCAAAGGGTCGCATAAAGAGAAACGCCTAAGCCAGTTCATGTTGATAAAGTATTCTTTCGCAAGTATGCATTCGTTAATTTGCGGCGAGAAGCGGAGAAGAAGAGTATAAAAGAAACGCCAAACTTAAGCATAACTGCGAGTCGGCCTATAGTTGGAACAGATTTATCTTAAAACTTATTGTGCGCAAACAAACAGGGACGAAGAATAGGGGCAACACAAGAAAGCGCTCGTCCTTCCGTTGCCCCTTTTTTTCGTCCCTGTTTGTTTGCGCATAAAAAGTTTTAAGGCCAAACTTAATGTTCTTTTAGTTAATTTCGCGCCGGAATCCATCACGGAATTCGATGATGAAAAACTTTATTTAGCCCTCTTCAAAGGGAAGGGGGCAATGGAATAGAGGGTGGGAGGAGGAACTACTTGAAGTAGGCCTCCTTTATCCTCTCAGCCCACTCCAGGATGGCCTCCTGAAGATCGGGCCTGGAGCTGCGCAAGGCAGCCTCCCACTGCTCCTCACTAGATATTAATTTCTTGAGGAAAGGGGGAAGGGGGTGCTTAGGGCACCCCCACATGATGTGGTTTAAGTCTGCTCTGGGAGAGATACAGAATTTACAAGAGGGAGAAAGGTAAATGGCGGGATGAATGCGGTGGAGGAGGTAAGGGGACGGAAAGGTGCGAGTCTGCAGCTGTCGCCACAGAACTTCACACCTACGCGGGGATTTGCCCATGAGTGGCGGAAAGGTTAAGCGGTCTAATCGGTAGTGTGTGCAGATGTCGTGGTAAGTAATAAGTCGATCCCGCGCTGTAAACGGCGCCTCCTCCGTGGCGAGGTCCGACACATCTGATGCCTGAGCCCGGACTGTAAATCCTCGGGCACTGGCATGAGCCGCCTCGTTTCCGGCAAGGCCCGCATGCGCGGGAGTCCAGATTAATGCCACAGTTTGATGGAAAGGATGGGCCAAGAGGAGAGAAAGGGCTAGCTTAGAGACCCTACCCGCTCCGAAGTTATGTATGGCTGCTTTGGAGTCGCTAACGATAACTGATGAATTTGGAATTGTGAGGGCCAGGGCTATGGCCGCTTCCTCCGCCTCCTCCGATGAAGAGCCAGGAATGGAGGCGGCCGCAGCGACCTGGCCGTGAGAGTTAATGACTGATATTGCGTAATGATTTCTGTTCCCATATTCGGCGGCATCAACATAGAGCACGTCTTTAGAGGTGGAGAATTGTTTTTGGAGAGCCTTTGCTCGCTGCCTCCTGCGCTGTTTGTGATGCACAGGGTGCATGTTTTTAGGAAGTGGGGGGATGCAGAGGTTCTCGTGTATGTGATGTGGAATGGTGTATTTAGTCTTGATGATGGGTGTCGGAGTGATAGAAAGAGTATGTAGAATGTGTCGACCTGTTGCAGTGTTAGACAGTTTGCTATATTGGGATGTGAGGTGGGCTTCTGTGAGTTCTGTAAGTGTGTTGAAAGTTCCAGTAAGCATTAGCCTTTCAGTGGAGGTACGTATGGGGACCCCCAGAGCGAATTTATATATTTTGCGTAAAAGAGTGTCGATCTTATCTGATTCTGATTTAAGGAAATGTAGATATGGTGTTGCGAATGTAATCTTACTGATAACGAAGGCCTGAATCAAGCGGAGAAGTTCGGTCACCTTTAGTCCGCCATGTTTATTGGAGACTCGCCCTAGAAGACGCAGGGTGTGATCGACTGTGGTGTGGAGTGTATGTAGGGTATATGTGTTGAGCCGGTTGCTTTGAATGTGTAAACCGAGCACCCGGAGCCTGTCCACTCTAGTAACGGGGTTGTGGTTTAGGATTACCTCTATACTAGACATGTGTTTTCCGGCCCCCCGGTGGGATGGCAGAAGTAGCAGCTCGGATTTTTGAGGGGAGCATGTGAGATTCATAGCC
>NC_134573.1:143851852-143861852 GCF_050947875.1 Dermacentor variabilis
AGGTGGTCAAAATTTCCGGAGTCCTCCACTACGGCGTGCCTCATAATCAGAATGGTTTTGGCACGTAAAACCCCAAATATTATACTTCCAAGTCGCGAACGGCATGCGCGTTATCAGCATGACAGAGCTTTATCGGCAGGAAAGTGACTAGCGCAGCGCGTTTTCGAGAAAGGAAACGCAAGCAAGGCAGATGACGATTATCGTTGTGCGGCAAATTGTTTAGCAGTGTGGTGCTCGGCCGCCAGTGAAAGAGAATATCGTGTCCGTTCTCGCGAGCTCCTGATATGGTGAGCACGCGTGCCAACTTAAGGATTCAATAAAAATGCATGCTGCAGCCGCAAAATCAAACCGCACCTGTCATTTGTGCGCCTCCGCAGTTACACACACGTCACGGAAATGGGGGAACCTAAATGACCGTCGCATCTGAGCGAATTCTCCTATAGAGTTGGACAGCGGTGCATTATTTCGCCACTGCACCTTTTTTAAGTTGATGTCGCCGCTCCTGTTTATTTCTTTTTTTTTTTTCGTCTTTGCTCGATTCGTTTTGGGCGCTGCAGTTTCTGCCCACGTGAGCGAGCAGTGTGCCGTGTGTATATACTGTTCTAAACATTGTCAAACATAGCGCCATAATGTCGAACTCGCCGCATCTCGCCGGTTTCGAATGGCTCGCAGGACTGCTATGCGGTCTCTCCTTTCTGACTCAAAACGCCGATATGGCGGAATTCAATGTGGTCTCCCAAGCAGCACCGCTGGAGTTGGATTCCATTGAATCTCCAACAAGTTGTATACGTACGTGAATATCAGCTGTCCCTTTCTGCGTTGCCTGCGATACTTAGGTGCAGCAGGCAGGGCTGAAACCTTTCTTTCTTTTATGTAGTTTTACTTGCCGACCGCCATTTTCTGTCCTCTTCTACGTGCGCGAAATGTTATTGGCTGCAGCTTAATAAGGCCGTGCATGGTTAACCCCAACTCGTTTCTCCCTCTCCTTCAACGACGATAGTTTTTTTTTTTTATTTTTCGTAACCGGTAAACACTTCCTGGGAGCCAAAACCTTCTTTGCGCACGTAAACGCGATTGGCTGCTCGCTATGAAGAGATGCATTCGAATTTCCTCGTTGCGTAAAAGGCTTGCATGTACACGGAGACACCCATCACGTGCATCGCTAATGTCTCGGCGTACGATTTCTTTATCGTTATCTTTTTTTGTTTTTCTTCTGTAAGGCTCCCCCCCGCGCCTAATTGTCGCACTCCGCGGTTCTTCCTTCCCGCCCTCCTTGCGATCGAGCGATTAAGATCTGCACCTCCGTCTGTACATGATCACCGCCGTTTCTACTATAATACACGCAAACGCGACCCGTGTCGGTGCCAGAAGAAGAATTGTCGCAGAAAGCTGTCGAGAAGGACGACAGCGACGAGAGGGTCCCACGCCAAGGCGGGCAGTCTCGACGCGTATATACGGCGGCCGTCATGGATGGCGACCATACGGTTGTCATCGGTGTCCATTCTTTCGCAACCGTTCACGAGATAAGCGTGGTTATTCCGCTTGCGCGTTTACGTATACGTTCAATTATACGTTATAACGATGGGGGCAAAAAGAAAAAGAAAGAAAAAATGATACGAGAAAAAGAATATAAGCGCTCGTGTTGTGTACTTTGGCATCAATATTGAGATCTTGTCTCGTTAGTGCACGTCATCGCGAAGACCTTTCGATGTACGGCGCTACTAGGCGATGCGGAAGGCAGACGCACGGCGCTAACTTCGTTCGCTAGGAGGAAGAGGAGGAGGAAAAGCGTATATTGAGAAAAAAAATGAGAAAAGAACAAGCAGGTTTCTTCCTGTTTGTGCGGGGAGGCGCCCTATATAATGTGTCACCTTGCCTGCTATCTGTATGGTCCCCAGGTCCCTTCAAGTTTATGACAACTTTTTTACCTGAAGGACCCCAAACATAGTGTTGGGAATAAATTGAAGTGAAGTGACGTGAATAATGACAAGTGCTCCTGTTCACTCGCTAACTTCGTTGTTGGAAGTTGGTGTGCTGTGTGCGTGTCTCGTACTCCTTCCGAGCCCGAGGACTATAGTTGAACTATAACTACACCGAAGGGTATATCCATGGTGACGCACTTTGGGCGCATGTTGAAATCAGTAAATAAATGAATTGAAAGTTATAACGTCTCTAAGCTGCACAGTTGATTATAGGGGGCACAGTGCAGGGGGTGAGGGGGGGGGGGGAGGGATTAATTTTCACCGCCTGGGGTTGTTTAACGTGCACCCAATTAGCACGGCACACGAGCGATTGTTTGCATTCCGCTTCCCTATAGAAATTCGGCCTCCACGGCTCGCGCTATCGAACCAGCGATATCGCGTTCAGTATAGCGCGACGCTATAGAGCCATCGACTGAGCCACCACGTTGGCTTAACTGAAAGACCAGGTGGTTAAAAGTAATCCGCGGAACTCTTCTATTGAGTCCCTGGAAGCCTATCGCGCAGTTTTGGAACGTGAACACCCATCGTTTAGTATGTCACATTTGGATCCTTAACCTCCCTGCCTTCTGTCTTTCTCTTTCCTCCTCCTTAAACAACAAGAATCTGGAGAACTGAAGACCTCGATACTTCTTTTTAATTATTATTAACAAGCAGATAATGCCAACATACAATGAAGCCGAGGAATTAGGCACAGAGAAAATTCACTCTGCTTTAAAAAAAAAAAAAACTGAAATTTAACGACACGAAAGTTGGTAAGAAAGACACCTCCTTACAGCGGGAAGTTGCCGTTTCTTCAACTTGCATTTCCTTCTTTCTTTTTCTTGTTATTTCTACATTTCAATTAAAACGAAAGAAAAAAAAAAAGAAACGCGCCGTTAATTTCGCCTATGCTTCAGAAGGATTCATTGTTAGTTGGCTCGATATAGTGTGGGCTCTCGAGGTCAACGGCTTCGTCAGTATGATAAGCATTACACACTAGAGTAACAGACATGAAAAAACAAAGTATCGTGCTTCCAAATGCAGTGCAGAGACCGACCGGCGCACTATTCCTGCGATCGTGTCACCGACGTTGCTTCCTTTCAGTGCAAACGTAAACTATCCGGCTTTACGATTTCAAAAATGCTTATCTCTAATGGTAACTGGAAGAAAAAGAAGAACAATACAAACGACAACAACGAGGAAAGAAACTCGCCTGCAAACTCCACGAGCTGTAAAAATAAGTGCAGGGGAACGTGTAGAGCATTCAATACGAAGTATACGAGGCCCTCCAATGTCCCACGTAACTTGGAAGATCTAAAGAAAACCGCGTGTCTGAGCCCGTGGGGAAGAAGATAATGCCGCGGCAAGAGGCACTGGCGCCGGCTATATACGTATTTGATCAAGTCGCCTACGGGAGGGTACTTTACCCTCGTTAAAATTTCAGCCGGGACTTTAATGCTGTCGAACGTGACTGATTTACTCGCAGGCGGTTGCTCGCAAATGTCCCACGCTACAGTTGTCACGTTCTCCGCAACAGCAAAATGTAGCAGTATTGAACAGAGGTTGAAATAAGGGGAAACTAAGATATATATATATATAATGCCATGCATATATTAAGTTGTGCTGTTACTTTCGTGCACACTGTTGCTTTGAGAGTTTCCTTGCATGTAATGTCATTGTGTTTCGACAGTTACGTTATATGTGTTGTTGTGTGTCCAAACGCTGCTACAACCTCGTTGTTGGTGTGTCCGCACTGCCTGCATTGTGATCGTTATCGTACGTTTAATACGCCTTCTGTTCGGGAGACCAAAAAAAAAAAAAAGAAAAAAATTAGCCAGCGCCGTATTCGCGCACACGCATCTCCTTTCCTGTGATTTCGATAAGGAAAAAGAACACGATGCTACTTAAAAAAAAAAAGAAGCGAGTGTGTCACTCAACGCAATGATCAAATGATCTCGTGCTTGAGACAAGAAAGCGATACACGAAGGCACTACGAAGCCAGAGATAGATCGATATATAGGTAGATAGATACGGAGAGAGAGAGAGAGAGAGAGAGAGAGAGAGAGAGAGAGAGAGAGAGAGAGAGGGAGAGAGAGAGAGAGAGAAGCTTGTTCACGCTTATACAAAGCGTGGCTCAACAAGACGTGCTCCATGCGTGTCGGCTCGAGCTACACAGTGTATACACACGTTTCGCAAAGCTAGCGTAACGAACGCGCCGAGAGAGATTGCAACAGCGACATCTGGGACAACACCAAAGCACGACCGCACAGATACTGCATAGTATGCGGCGCCTTGTTTCACACAATATATAACGCAACCGTCCCGACCGGGCGCGATCACTGCACTTCTGCACAATATGCAGAGGCGCGAAGCCATTCGTAGTCACGGCGAGCCGCAAAGTCGTATATTAGAGCCGGATTTATTCTTCCTCTCCCGTTCAGCTCAGGTGGATCTGCGTGGCTGCGTGTACGTACACAGTTGCGTTCAGTAACAGCCGCGCGCGCGATTTCGTATGCACTGCGCAGCGGACGCATACGTATATACGGCGCTATAAACCGCCACGTATACACCGATCTGGCTGCTGTACGCATATTGCTTTCTTTATTAATTTCTACGCGCTGTATATAACCGCTGAGTCTCGTCGCTCGCTCTTGCGTATATGTATACTGCCGTTCTGTCGCATTCGTTAACGAGTCTTTTTTTTTTTTTTTTTTTTTCCCGGTCGCAGGATCGTCCAGACGGCATTGGATGTAAGGATAGTGTTCAGCGCGCAACTACGCAGCATGTACACAAATGCCGCCACCGCAGACGACGTCGTGCCCGACAGAGAGAGAGAGAGAGAGCACGGGGCGATAATAATGAAGCAAAAAAGAAAAGAATACCGCGATTGCGGCAGGGCCGAAAATCCGCGAGAACGTGAGTCGGCGGCGGCGGCAATGATCCACATCGCGCGCTCGCATCGCCCAGCGAGACGCGAGCAGCTCGCCGAGCAGCTGCGAGTGGGTTCAATTTTATTGTCCCCGCGCGCAGTTTTCTTTGCTGCGTGCCTTGTTTATTACTGCGCGTGCACAGTACATATACACATCCCAAACACAGACGAACACAGACACACGAACACAGACGCACGTATAGCGAAGAGCATGGTATACGGGTTCTTCTCGGGGTTATAGGTGAAGCAGCCATATTGGCGAGGGAAAAAAAAGAAGGGAGCGAAGGGGGTTTGCGGTTTTGCCGACAAAGCTGCGACCGAGAGTTCTTTTTTTTTTTTTTATGCGGCAGAGCTGTATGTTTGTGGCGTCGAGCGCACTCAGGCAGATTGAATCGCGGACCGCGGTTAAATAGTAACGACTGTGAAGCAAGCGGAGCTGATCTGGAATCGGTCGGTGGCTAGCTGCGTAGATAGGGACCGCGGCAAATATGTGTAGAAAAAAGCGAAGCCACGGCTTCTCGGCTCTTATACGTGGGTTACGCGTAGAGCAACGACGTGACTTTACTGTCGGCGCTGCCGTAACAGCAAAGGCATTGCCCCCCCCCCCCCCCCCCCCCTTCGTTCTCAGCTTCCTTCGCCAGCAAACATAGTATAATACGAAAGCTCGCTGTACAGCACCCAGAGCAAGGTAATGTAGACTCTATATCACAGTCCACGCGTGGGCAGAATATGGAGTAGTTCATATAGCAGAAATACCCTGCATGGATGCCAAAGCGAAATATTCGGCTATTATATACGAGTTGTAGTAGTATGACACGCAAGGGGAACAACGCGTAATATGCTCCTGCTATGTGCTATATGGCAGCGCTTGGTCCGCCACGTCGATTCCCACTCGTATACACCTTGGTTCCTGGGCAAAACAAAGACGTGAATGGTGGAAATGTCGGAGCAGAGCTTTGAATATATGTACGCGTGTATTTCACCTCGGGAAGGTGCGGAGGCGCGCTGTGCGCCATGTTGTGGCATTGTTGCACGCTTAGTACAGTGCAGCGCGTGTAGTTAAAAGTTTGCCTGCCTGAAGATGTGCACACATTCCGCCGCGTGCTCGTACGCACTCTTTTTCTTCACACACACACACACACACACACACATACACGCGCGCGCGCGCACACACGCACGCAACCATCGATGTGCTCCTCAAACTTGTTTCCGATGTGCTTAAGAGACTCGCCGATCGTCGCTGTTTTCCAAGATTCCGACAGCGAGACAAAGGAAGATAAAAATCATGGTGAATTGGAAGAAGGAGGTGATCAGAACATGAAAAAGATCTTCATGACTATAGTGTACAATATATATTCATAATAATATAATAATATTTGGGGTTTTACGTGCCAAAACCACTTTCTGATTATGAGGCACGCCGTAGTGGAGGACTCCGGAAATTTTGACCACCTGGGGTTCTTTAACGTGCACCTAAATCTAAGCACACGGGTGTTTTCGCATTTCGCCCCCATCGAAATGCGGCCGCCGTGGCCGGGATTCGATCCCGCGACCTCGTGCTCAGCAGCCCAACACCATAGCCACTGAGCAACCACGGCGGGTAAATATATATTCATGACGAAGAGGAAGATGTGGACGAAGACCATGAATGGTAATAGAGAAGCGAAAAGAAGAAGGAAGAAAGGGAAAGGAAAGGGGGCCAAGCTTCGCGATAGCGAAGAGTGGTGGAGAAGGAGAGAGGAAGAACCGTCTCGGGTATACGACAAACATATATAGAAACGCGCACGACCGTCCTCGCAAGCTTCGTCCACTTTTCAGACGGCGTGCGAACAGCGTTTTCGTTTTTTTTTTTCTTTTTCGGTTTCTTGCCCGATCGACGAGGCATCGTCCCCTCGCGACGACAACTCGAGCACATGCAAGGAGTCGGCCTCGATGGATATCGCTGGTCTCTCGTCTCGCCGACCAAGTCGCGCGGACGACGAGTTCAGTGACCGTGATCGAGTCGTTAAAACTCGAGCTAAATTGCTCTAATTGGCGGCAGATCGGCCCGAGAGACACGGTCGCGAGATGCGTGTGCGTATACACATACGCGTATACATGCACACATACACACGCGGACATACGTACGCGCGGTATACGCACACGCTTCTCTATAACGTTCGCACGCGGCTCCTCGCTCCTCTTTGGGGGACCACGCGCGCCAAGCCGTACGTTTCGAAGCTCGTTTATATGGCGCTGTCGCTCGGGGGCGGTTTAGGCTCTCGCCGGCCTAAACGGCTGTTCATTAGCGAGTGTATAAGCGGGGCGACACTTCGAGCTGTATCGGTGCCGAAGATCGCGGGGCCCCGCGCAGAGCTGCAGCTGGCTCGGTGGCGGAGCCGATCGCGAGGAGCGACAGTGTTGTGTGCCAAGGGCTGCTGATAAACGCCGACGCCCCACGCGGTGGCAGCGGCGGCCGCCGCCGTTGATAAGACTACACTGTGGAGCTGTGCGCGGGAGTTCGGTATGCACGTAAAGTGGACGAAGAGGCACGTGTTAGGCGCAGGTGTTACGAAGTGCACGGGCTGTGTGTGTGTGTGGCTTCGCGGTTCGCTCGTATACAATCTGTCCGTCCTGTTCGCTTCGTTATCTGGTTGCCCTGTTCGCTGCTGTCGGCCGCGCCTTATCTTTCGGTTGTTCGCGCCCTCACGAATATCTATTTGGACAGTCCGCAGAACGTCCGGATCTGGATGCAACGGTTAAGTGTGCTCACTGTATGGACGCTTTACACGGAGCGAGAT
Source organism: Dermacentor variabilis (assembly GCF_050947875.1). Lineage (NCBI taxonomy): Eukaryota > Metazoa > Arthropoda > Arachnida > Ixodida > Ixodidae > Dermacentor > Dermacentor variabilis. The sequence continues at coordinate 143,859,523 of NC_134573.1, forward strand.
AATAATGTACTTAAGCGGTGGGTCGAGGCCTACTTAGGGAAATGGGAAACAAGAATGATGGAGATCGAGGGCTATAAGTATGATCGTGCGATTCACTCTGTAAGCTTCAGGTGAGAAGATGTACAGTGCAAGCGTGTTTACTTCGAAGGTTGTTATTGTCTATGTGTAACAGCCTGTGGAATTATGACCTTGTGCTAATATATCTATGCATACTTTATAAACGGCTCTCGTCACACACACACACACACACACACAAACACACACACACAAACACACACACACACACACACACACACACACACACACACACACACACACACACACACACACACACACACACACACACACACACACACACACAAACACTCACTTCTTTGGGTCTTTTTTGTAGTGCACGTTTCAGGAGTGTCTTGTACACTTTCTTTTTTTCCCCTTTTATCGAGAGGCAAGATGCTATCGGCACTCGGAAAACAGCGAGGTGCAGAGTACTTGTCATCACGGTCAGCTAAATATAGCGGCAAAACGCACCCTACATTGTAGCCTCCTTAAAGTGCTCGCCAGAAATAGCGCGGGTTTAACGTTCCGTGCAACCACGGTGGAAGAGACACCCGAGAATTCCGCGAGTTCGAAATAGATTTTCTGAGCAAACCGAGACGTGTAAGGAAGGAAAGAGTCACGTGGCACATTGGTTGAAGTGTTGTTGTTGTTGTTGTTGTTGTTGCTGCTGCTGCTTCATACGTTTATTAAGCAAAAAGGAAACCAGGGGCCTCTTGCCAATGGTTGGAGTGTCCGGGGTGTGTACCGTACACAGTGACACCACCGATGTGAAGACGAAAACAGCGAGTGTCGAAGGATAAGTCAAGACTATGTACACCGGCTAGGCTAACCATGGCTGTGACGCCGAAAATGACGGCACGACGTATAGAGTAACGTACGCCCTCGTGTATCACGCTTTGGGTGCAAGTCACAGAACAACAGTTGGTCCAAGTTACTTCCGGAGCCCTCTGTTATATATACGGTGCCTCTCATAACCCATCCGTTGCCTTGGAACGTAAAAGTCAGTCATTTAGTCAGCCAATCAATCAATCAATCAATCAATCAATCAATCAATCAATCAATCAATCAATCAATCAATCAATCAATCAATCAATCAATCAATCAATCAATAACTCAATCTCAATGGCGTCGCTTTCGTAAGTTACCACATATTTCCTCGAGACAAACGCTATGTGGTTACTCTGGCAGTGGTAGGTGTATTTCGAGTTTCAACAGCCATCGGGTGGAAGTGCGGACGAGACGCCGGCATTTGTTCTGCAATAACTTGCTAACTTGAGCTGGTTGGTACACGTCTGAAGAAAACGGGTAACAGCGCTGGAGAAACGGGACGTTCTTCGTCTGTCTCAGTAACGTTCCGTTGCCCAACGCTAGTTACTCGTTTTCTTCGGACATTTGTTCGTAAAACAAAATGAAAGTCTGCATAAAGTCTGCACTTTTTGCATTTAAGAAAATATCCTGTCGTAAAGACATATCTCTAATCCTCAAGGTGAAAAGTAAAAGTCAAAAATTTTAAGCAATCAAAACTGAGAGGGGAAAAAGAAAGACGTCTGTTTACGAGCCGGCTGTGGCAATGTAAAGGACTCGTGATTATGCCATTTCGTTCGTTCCCTGCACAGAAACTTGCGAAGCTTCTCAGTCGCACGCATAAAACAATAAATTCTCGTTGCTACACGACGCGCTAGAAAAAAAAAAGAATGTATATATTACCGAAAGGGCTTAAGACTGTTTCGCAATACGAGCGAATGCGAAGGTGTGCGCAGACTTATATGCGAATTGCGCCCGAAGAACTCGGAGAAGGTTTACGGGGTCGCCCCCGGAGGCTGGTCAATTTACGAGCTCGACTGAGTGTGTCCAGGCATCGCCGATTCGTTGGACAAGACTCGGTCGATCTATTTGGCCGGCGGCGGTAAGGCGCTTTGAAGTAACGTACGCTCCGAGCGCCAAAGAAACAGCCCCGGAAACGCACATATATCCAGACATGCCGGCGTTCCTCGCTAATACCTGTACATGCCTGGGATATTTCATTGCTTTTCTTTTATTTCTTTTTTTTTCGGTGGCGCCGCTGGTTTAAAAGGTGTCCCGCGACACCTTGCTTCGAAGCATGCGCCTTTATGTGCAAGAGAGTCACTCGAAGAAACAAAATAAACGCAAACGTCGTTCGACCGTTTTCGTACGTTTCAGTGGTTGGTTAATCCGCATAGGGCGAGACTTTTGCGTTTGGGTGCTAGCTCACCACTGCGCTATTCAAGATGAGAGCGACGATTGGCGCATTT